>NC_066521.1:4816797-4895529 GCF_024679095.1 Eriocheir sinensis
CTTCGAGAGAATAGTGGTGGAGGCCATCACCCGCCACCTCGAGAACAACGCCCTCATCACTGACCAGCAGTTTGGGTTCAGATCTGGCCACTCCACTTCAGACCTCCTGCTGCTCCTCTCCAGGGATTGGCAGGACTCACTAGACACCGGACTGGATACCATTGTCGTCGCTCTCGACATCGCGGGTGCTTTTGACCGGGTGTGGCACGCGGGCTTGCTGGAGAAGCTTCGTGCCAAAGGCATCCAAGGACACCTGCTGATGCTGATGAGCGACTACTTTCAAGGAAGAAGCCTCCACGTCGTCGTCGGCGGCCAGCAGTCCAAGGACCTCCCAGTGGGTGCCTCAGTCCCTCACGGACCTGTGCTGGGACCTGTCCTCTGGAATCTGTACATCGACGACCTTCTCAGGAGTCTGCCAGCAGTCTCTGCATACGCTGACGACTGCACGCTCTCCCTCTCCTACCCTCGCCAGGAAAGCCAGCAAGCGGTTGTTGAGGTCAACCAACAACTACGCTTGATACGGGAGTGGGGGGAGCGCTGGCAGGTGAACTTTGCTCCTGAGAAGACTCAGGCGATGGTGATCTCTCGGTCCCCGGCAGCTACACAAGCTGTCGAAGGAAGGGTGATGTTTGGCTCCATCACCCTCCCGCTCCAGGATTACGTCAGGATCCTCGGAGTGGACTTGGACCGAGAGCTGCGCTTCGACCGCCACCTGAAACACGTCGCCCACCAAGCCTCCCTACGTGTCTTTGCACTTCGTAGAGTGGCTAATTTCCTCGACAAGCGAGGAATTATGCTCCTCTACAAGGCCCAGGTAAGATCCTACCTGGAGTACGGGGCTCTGACCTGGATGTCCAGCGCTACCACACACCTGCAGAGACTGGACAGGGTGGAGCGACGGGTGCAGCGACTGTTACAGGAGAATAACCCCCAGCCGCCCCCTCAGGATATTATACATTTAGACACTCTGGAGCACCGCCGGGACGTCGCTGCGCTGGTGATGTTCCACAAGGCCCAGGTACAAGGAGTACCACACCTGGCGAGACTGAGGCTCCCCCCGCGAGAGGCTGTGAGAGATGCGAGAACGGTACTCTCCAGCCACGAGCAGGTCGGGGTCCGAGGTCACGCGCCAGCCAGCACCAGCGGACCTTCACCTCCAGGGTGTCCCGCCTGTGGAACACATTCACTGCAGCAGGGCCAACAGTGAGGGATATGTCCACCCAGCAGGTAAAAGTGGCTGCTCACAGGTGGCGAAGAACATGCCCCGCACCACTAGTGATGCTAAATACACAGTGAACAAGTGTAAAGGGCTTTTGAAATAATGCACAAGAAAAAGTGACATTTTAAGCCCTGAAAAGTGCACAGTGAAACATATGCTACTCGAACGATCGCATAAAGTGTCGTCGGCAAAATACAAATATGTTGTGTACAATAGATTCGTCAGTTTAAATAAAAGAGAGAGAGAGAGAGAGAGAGAGGAGAGAGAGAGGAGAGAGAGAGAAGAGAGATGAGGAGAGAGAGAGAGAGAGAGAGAGAGAGAGAGAGAGAGAGAGAGAGAGAGAGAGAGAGAGAGAGAGAGAGAGAGAGAGAGAGAGAGAGAGAGAGAGATAGCGAGAGAGAGAGAGAGAGAGAGAGAGAGAGAGAGAGAGAGAGAGAGAGAGAGAGAGAGAGAGAGAGAGAGAGAGACATTGGCAGTAATAATAATAATAATAATAATAATAATAATAATAATAATAATAATAATAATAATAATAATAATAATAATAATAATAATAATAATAATAATGTCAACATTTCTAATTATGTGAACATGACGTTCTTTTCTCCTTATGTTTATAAAATCTACAATGAGACTTATTTCGTTTATCAGGTCCTGGAAACGACGATGTTGGTGGCGGCCGGTCAGACAGCGATTCTGACAGCGATTCTGACTATGACATTGACACTGAGTATTCCTCTCTTGACGATGACAGTGAGACAGGACGTGGACCGTTTGACGACGACACTGACAGTGAGACTGACGACGACCAAAGACTGGGGACAGGGACTAGAGGGGTAACTGTTGATGAAGACTCCACTCTGCATTAATCAACTTCTTTAAATAGAAGACCCTCTCAACAGGAAGTACACGACTCCAGACTGGAGGCTGCAGAACGCTTAACCTCAGACCATGCTATTATTTCCGATTGGGGCAGAAGGAACCTTGTGTCCTTCAATGCCTCAAAAACTCAGTTTCTCCACCTATGAACTCGACACAATCTTCCAAACACCTATCCCCTATTCTTCAACATCACTCAAAATCTCAACTGGAAACTTCATATCTCCTCTCTCGCTAAATCAGCTTCCTCGAGGTTGGGCGTTCTGTATCGTCTCCGCCAGTTCTTCTCCCCCGCGCAGTTGCTATCCATATACAGGGGCCTTGTTCGCCCTCGTATGGAGTATGCATCACACGTGTGGGGAGGCTCCACTCACACAGCTCTTCTGGACAGAGTGGAGTCTAAGGCTCTTCGTCTCATCAGCTCTCCTCCTACTGATAGTCTTCTACCTCTTAAACTCCGCCGCGACGTTGCCTCTCTATCTTCTATCGATATTTCCACGCTGACTGCTCTTCTGAACTTGCTAACTGCATGCCTCCCCCCCTCCCGCGGCCCCGCTGCACACGACTTTCTACCCTATCCCTCCCTATACTGCCCAAACCCCTTATGCAAGAGTTAACCAGCATCTTCACTCTTTCATCCCTCACGCTGGTAAACTCTGGAACAATCTTCCTTCATCTGTATTTCCTCCTGCCTACGACTTGAACTCTTTCAAAAGGAGCGTTTCATGACGCCTCTCCTCCCGAAATTGACCTTTCTTTCGACCACCTCTTTCGATTCTTTTTTGGGAGCAGCGATATATATATATATATATATATATATATATATATAGATATATATATATATATATATATAGATATATATATATATATATATATATATATATATATATATATATATATTGAGGGTGTATATGGGCAGGAGTCTTTCTCTAATGCATATTTCATTGAATGTGAAAGCTAGTTGAGCATTGATTATTTTTCTTAAGATATTCTCCTTATATCTTATGATAGTCTTATAGTCTTTCTTAGGTTCAGTTAAGTTATGGGAAGAAAGAGAAAGCAGAAGAATGAAAATGAAATGAGAAGAATGAAAATGAAATAAATGAAATTATAGAAAAGTGGAGCAAACTAAGGATTGGTCGGGAAAGATTCGGCTCAGTGAGGGATATGGGAGGTAAGGAAAGGAAGGCCAAATCCAGCAAGTTAGGTTAGGCAAGGCTAGGTTAAATTCCGTTCAGTTCAGTATAATGTAGGGCTTATAGATGCAAGGTACATTAAGTCAGGTTATACTTAGTTTTCTTAGCTGTTCGTAGGTTAGGTTAGCTTGACGTGTTATATTTGGCTGAGTTTAGTATAGCTTGGTTGTGTGAAGTATGGTGATTTGGTCTACATTGGCTAGGTTGAGTTTGGTGAAGTTTTGTCTGGCTTGGTTGAGTTGTTTAAGTTTTGTCTAATTTAGTTAGGTAATTTGTTAGTCTGGTCTAGGTTAATAGTAGTAGTAGTAGTAGTAGTAGTAGTAGTAGCAGTAGTAGTAGTAGTAGTAGTAGTAGTAGTAGTAGTAGTAGTAGTAGTAGTAGTAGTAGTAGCACCAGCAGTAACAACAACAGTAATATCAATGACAGTAGTATCACTAGCAGTATCGCGACTTCGAGGAACTAATCCGAAATATTTATACAGTGTAAATTAACATACAATACATACACCATGACAATTTACATAATACACCATTACTTCCTCGATCACACTATGAACCTATAACTTAACCAGGAGATAAAATAATCAAATCTAACCTAACCAAGCTAGACCAAACAAGCCCCTCCTTTGCATTGTTGTTACGTAAAGGAAACATGGCGATGCTTCGGGGCACTTAAACAGGTTCACTAAATGCTGTGTTGTGAAAGCATGAGTAGGGGAAAAAATAACCACAACACAACCTTGGTCCAGAGACGGATGAATAAGTCCGATGCAATAAGCCCTCGACTGATCGATGATGACTGGAGACTTGGTGAGCTGGCACATGAATGAATTTACCAACGTTGACTTTGGGAAATTACGTACTACCTGATATTTTCCTATTGTCTGCTAGCCAACAAGTCTGTCTGTGAGAAAGGAAGTCTGCCAGAGAACAAGTCAGCCAGCTTCCCAGCCATTCAGCAGATGAACCAGCCAGCCAGTCAGCCACACAGTCAGTTAGTCAATCAGCCAGCCAGCCAGCCAGCCAACCAGTCAGTCAGCCTTTGAATTAGCCAGTCAGTCAGCCAGCCAGCCAGCAGATGAACTAGCCAGCTTGTCAGCCACACAGTCAGCCAGTCAATCAGCCAGCCAGCCAGCAGATGAACCAGCCAGCAGATGAACCAGCCAGCAGATGAACCAGCCAGCTAGTCAGCCACACAGTCAGCCATTCAATCAGCCAGTCAGTCAGACAGTCAGCCAGGAAATGAACCAGCCAATCTCCCAGCTACTCAGACATTATTTTTCTATAACTTAAATTCTATCAGTGTAGGAATATCTAACTTTAGTATTTTTTCCATTTTTTGCTATTCACTATTTTCCGTATCGAAGCACCACCATGTTGCAAGTTTCATTCTTTCTCTGTTTTCTTATAATTATACAGTCCTTGGTCTACCTTCTCCTCTTTCCGTAAGAAAGAAAAGGTCAGACCCCCTTGAACGAGCCTGCAGTGGAGATTCGTATTACTGAAAAATATTTCTACTGTTGTTGTTATTGTTGGCACGATGAGAGAGGGAAAAAAAAATAACCTAGGATCGAGACTAGCCCGGGAACGAAATTCACAGTCATGTCCGTCACACAATGTAAAGGGCGTCGGCACAAACCAAACACACACACACACACACACACACACACACACACACACACACACACACACACACACACACACACACACACACAATTATCGAGAAGAAAGGGGAGCTTGGTGGCGTAAGGTCAGGATACGTGTAATTTAGCATCAGGTATGTGGGGAAAAAATCGAGACAAGATAATGCGACTCACGACCAGGATAACCTCCAGGAAGTAACTGTGAATTGTGTTTGCCGTGCATTGCATTGATATGCTTCCCTTATAACTTCTTTGATGTATGATTCACCTTACCGACGATGAGGTATTTTGTATTCAGTATCGAACATAGCACAACAGGAGGAGCCGCAGGAGTACAAATACCAAAAGTTACAAATCAATAACTCCGACTTACCTCAGACAGAAAAGCTTAAAGAAACAAAGTAGGTAATGTAGAAGAAAAACTAAAGATCTGACTAACTGACAGAAGTAATCAATACATAATTTGTTTAAGAAAATTATATAGTGGCAAATTCAATTCAGTTACCATGAAAAAGCAATACTGACTTAGGATTTAGAATGTATGACTGTATTTCAAAGTATAATTGAGAAACAGGCACACCAAACAGATTATTCTAGCAGCACCTGACAGCTCTACTGCCATTCCCGTCTTCAATACAAAGCAGAACATATTAATAACATACGTCTTCGTCATATCAGCTTTAATCCACGCTTATATGAGGTCGATGTGTGGGGGTTGGGATCTGGGGTTTGAGAGCGAACACCTTTCCTGGTCACGCGGCAGCACTAGAACTCGAACCGCCTCGCCCCGGCTAAATAACATCAACCAACAGGCAACATTATTCCGACAGCACGTACGTCCGATAACACGTACGATTTCTTGCACCTCACATTTTTTTGTATTTCTCATTTTTCTTAATCGTTTCCTGCTCTCGATAATTCAGGCTTACTGTTTTCGTTAAATCCGAACTACTAGATTCTCATGAATTCGGACAAATAGATTTTATAGCCGGTGGGACTCGGATCAATTGATTTTTACTGTGCAGACTATTAAAAAGTTATTCCATGAAAAATTACTGATACACAAGATAACCCTCTAAGATAAATATAGTGTATGAATGAATAGTCAATGGGTATACAAGCAAATAAAAAAAGTACCGATTGAAAAAAAAATACCCGGAAGATATTTTTTTACCCAACAAACATCAAAACTAACCAGTAAACGAACGAACTATTCTAACTGACATCATATATACATAGCCGCCGCCGCCGCCTGCATACACGAAGAAGCAGGTGACCGGCGGCAACTGCATGGTTACCGGCGCCGGCCCGTGTTGGTTGCCCACGCAGGCAAATTCATTGCTCCAACCAAGCTCCAACCTGCGTGGCTTGAACGGGCATGAATGGTCCGAATAAACAGGACAGCGCGATGGAGCTGGCTGCCTGCTCCGCCACGCTCCGGCCCGCTTCATCTATACACACCTCTTGATGCAGGTCGGACCCTGTAACCAGTGAGGGCAAACCTGCTTTCTTTGTGTGTGCGCCCATACGTTATCCTAGAGTCAAAGGTGGACGCATTTGGGGGTTGTTGCATGTCCATCTTCACTATGATTTGAACCACCTTCCCTCGGCTCCTTACATCTTAAGCTTGACTCTCTAAACCACATGACCACCATTTAGTAAACTTGATAGCAATCATAATATATACGAGATACTGGCACGACAAGACGCAGTCAAACCCTCACACTACATACAGCACAGCAACAGTTTTCACGCACCAGCTGGGCTTGGTATCTCACGCCTGGTTAGAGGGGGACTGCCAGGTACAAAAGAAGAACAAGAACAAGAAAAGCAAACACGAGAACATGAAGAAGAGAAGACATGACGCAGCATAATTTGCGCACCTTGAAGACCTTGGTGGCTCAGTTCTGTTTAATGGCAGTCAGTTAAACACAAAATAAGAAGAAAATGAAGATGAACACGAAGATAAAGAATTCTAAGAAGATGAAGGAAAAAAAGAAAAAGAGGAAGAAGAAGAAGAAGAAAAAGAAGAAGAAGAAGAAGAGCGAATAGATGCTCTATGGGTCACAAGAAGAGGAAGAAGGCGCATCATCACGCGCCTACAATTTTAGTGATCAAGGCCTTGTTAATGTGAGGCAGCCAAGCACAAAAAGAATAAGGAAAAGCAAAAACAAAAATAAGAAGAATGAGAGAATGCATGAGAGCTCACAACAAGACAAACAAGACGCCATATCACGCGCCCAGGAACTTCGTGACACATACCTGGCTGATGGAAGACACCCAAGCACGAAATGACAAAATAAAGAACAAGAAGAAGAGTGACAATTGTAACGGTTCTCGTATGGCTCACACACACACACACACACACACACACACACACACACACACACACACACACACACACACTGGTCAACTCACACTTCACTTTTCGAGCGATTCAGTCTCAAGAGGTCTCGAATGATGTTTTGGGCCTGCTCCTGCCCATGGTTTTCAAGATTTCCCTCGCTTCACGAGGCAACAAAATAATAATGTATCGAGTCAGGGGCCGAGGTTATAAGAGAAGGGCACGAGGTAAACAAATTGAGTGGTCTCTCACCTTCTGCATTGACTACAGGTGGTTGGCCTTCCTGCCTCTTACGTTCCTCGGGTGTGACTCCTCTAAGTTAGGTAATGTGTTGGGAAACTTAAAACTTCCTTGTTGGTATTGCTGGACAACTCATTTCTATGTAAAACGCTAATATTAAGGCAGGATAAGGATTTATTGTTATTGCAAATTAATTGGAATTATATTCATTACAAGTAATTGGGTTTATTCTTGCCTTTATTCATTTACGTGTTCTAATATCTATCCGTTATATTCCTTCGAGATAATTTTGTTGAGTATATTATTACGATTTGTCAGTCTTTCCCTAGACTCATCACCTCTCCTAACTGTCAATCGTAGGACAATGTTTATGGGTCACGAGAGGAGGAAGAAGACGCATCATTACGCACCTATACACTTGGCGGCACTGGCTTGGTTAATGGAAGTCAGCCAAGCGAAAAAAGACAAAAAGGATAAATAAGAAGAACCAGAGTCTTAATCATAAGTTACAAGAAGAGAACCACGTTGCCAGACTGTCGTAATCAGCCTCTTATGTTTGCCGATTTCCAACCCCAAAACTGTCTCCTCCACCCCAATAACTGGCTGCATATATAGTTATCGTTAAAATGGTTAATTATTGGTGTTTCTTGGCAATAGTTATGCGCCAGAAATCGGGAAATACGATGCTCAGAGTACGATAATCTGGCAACGGTGAATTGGCCGCCCAAGTCACACACAGCCATGTTTTTAAACACTGCGGCGCCCACGAACACTTTTTTGACAAGGCTTTCGTAGGGTTTTTGAGTATTTCCATGGGTACTTATGACCCTGGCGGCAGCGTGACCATTTTCCTGCACCATGAATCTTAAAAAAAAGAAACTCAAGAAAACCCGAATAATCTTCTTTTCGACCTTTGGAAATAGTTGATGTGAGAGGCGGAAGCGTCTACCGAACATTATCACGCACCTATGAATTTGGTGACCAAGGCCTGGTTGGTGGGCGACATCCGGGCACAAACAGGGATGCTGGAGAACACATCCTCCCACGTGACGGCCGCCTGTGAGTTGACGCCCGAGGAGATGGTGCTGTGGAGAGGGTGGAAAGGGATGAGAGGGAGTGGAAATAAAAGGTGGAGGGTGGGGAGTGGAGGGTGATTGGGGGTAGCGTGAGAGAAGAAATAAGTGGAGGGAGGTGGGAGAGGGTAGGAGGGAAGTTGGAAGGGAGTGAAGGTAAAAGGAAGGGGGAGTGGAGAGTGGAGGGTGATTGGGGGTAGCGTGAGAGAAGAAATAAGTGGAGGGAGGTGGGAGAGGGTAGGAGGGAAGTTGGAAGGGAGTGAAGGTAAAAGGAAGTGGGAGTGGGGAAGGTGAAGGGGAGTGGTGTGAGACTGGGGGTAATGTGTGAGAAGGAAGAAGTGGAGGAATGTGGGAGAGGGTGAAAGGAGAAGGACGAGAGGGAGGGGAAGTAAAAGGTGTCGAGTGGGAGATGGGGAGTTGTTGGGGAGTGGAGGGGAGACTGGGGGTAGTGTGAGAAAAGGAAGAAGTGGAGGGAGGTGGGAGAATGTGGGAGGGGCGTGGGATGGAAGTGGGAAAAGTTAGAGGATGGAGCGTGAGTGGGAGTAGAGAGCGGGAAGATAAGGTGAGAGGAGTGAAAAGGAAAAAAAAATATAAGGAAGTGCATAGGAAGTAAATGAGTGGAAGGAAGGAGTGGAACAGGATGAGAGGGAGGTAAGTAAGAGGAAGAAGTATGAGAGGAAAGGAAAGCGTGTGAGGGAGTATTACAAAAGGAGGAAAATAGCAATGACATGTGAAGAGGAACAGGGACAATTTTTTTTTACCATACTTGTCTACACATTGATAACTTTTAAGGTTTTATTCATCTATTCATTTATTTATTTTTTTCATTAGTATCATTCATAAGACGCATTCACACAGCTCAATAACTAAGGGGGACGTCATAAAAAAAAAAGATAAGAGGGTGGGAGGGAAGAAAGGGGAAGAAGAAGAGTGAGGGAGAGGGAAAGAGTGGGCTGAGAGGAGGAAGAGGGAGGAAGAGAGAAGAGTGGGGGAGTGAGGGATAGGGAAGAGTTGTGTGGGTGAGGAGGAAGGGGGTGTTATGTGAGAAAAAAAATAGTGTAAGTGGAGGAGTGGCAAAGGTACGAAGAGAGAGAGAGAGAGAGAGAGAGAGAGAGAGAGAGAGAGAGAGAGAGAGAGAGAGAGAGAGAGAGAGAGAGAGAGAGAGAGAGAGAGAGAGAGAGAGAGAGAGAGAGAGAGAGAGAGAATAGTATTAGTATTAGTAGTATAATAGTAGTAGTAGTACAGTGGTGGAGAGTGATATCAGTGAAGGTCAGGAGTGACATGAGTAGGGAAGGAAAGGGGGATCTAGACGCAATAGATGATAGGGTGTTATGTATAGATTTAATGCTAAGTAGTCTTAGTGATAAGGTTGGATGCTAGTCTTTAGCGAACAGAGTTAGGGCTAATGACCTCTAAGGTATGGAGCCCTCCATGATTATGTGTCGGGAAAATAAACATGAGTGGAGGTATCTTTTATGTAGTAGAGAAAGTAGTAGTAGTAGTAGTAGGTACGATTATTATTATTATTATTGTTATTATTATAATATTATTATTATCATTATGTAGTAGTAGTAGTAGTAGTAGACTTTATGGAATTTGGGCTGGTGGTTGATAGTCGTATCAACCACAAGCTCTGTTAGCTTAAAAATAAAATGTTTAGTAAAGTTTGTAATATTAAATAAAGATGGTTGTCGGCCACAGTCATTGGCGGGGTGGGGCCAATGAATTGCTTTGTGAAAGGATATGAGAAAATATACCGCTCACAACGCAACTCTAATAGATGGAGGCCCGTTGAAAAAAAAAAAAAAAAAAAGTAGTAGTAGTAGACTAGTACCCAATTCTTCCGATAGGGTATGCGACACACACACACACACACACACACACACACACACACACACACACGTGGACTGGTCACGTGTCCTCGTATACATAACCGCTGCGTACAGAACTTGGTGTGCCTCTGGCCTTGTGGGGAATAAGGGACGGAGGGGGGGAGGAGGGCAGAGGGAGAGGTGCGAAGGAGAGGGGATGGAAAGCGGGTGCGAGAGAGCGAAAAGTTTTGGGATAGGAGTATTATTCAGGGGGAGCGAGGGAGGAAGGAATGACATTACCATACAAGCAAGTCTGGGTGCGAGAGGTATTTAATGAGGTCTGATCTTCGTCCAAGGGCACAATGCACTCAAGCTAGAAATCAAGCAAACAGGGTACTGGGATTCATTTCATATAAAGTAAGCAACAGCAGCGCCGAAGTCATCCCCAAGGTATATTTAGCATTAGTTAGACCTTATCTTGATTATGCTGTTCAGTTTTGGTCACCTTACTATAGAATGGACATCAAATTGTTAGAATCGGTACAGAAGAGGATGACTAAGATGATTCACGGGTTAAGAAACTTGCCTTACGAGGAAAGACTTAAACAACTAAACTTGTGTTCTCTAGAAAGGCGAAGGGTGCGAGGAGACTTGATCGAGGCTTATAAATGGATGAAGGGCTTTAATAAGGGAGATTTGATAAAGTTCTGATGGTAAGTGAACCGGGTAGGACACGTAGTAATGAGTTTAAACTGGATAAATTCAGATTCAAATGGGACACAGGCAAAAATTGGTTTACTAACAGAGTGGTAGATGAGTGGAACAGGCTGGGGAGTCATGTGGTGAGTGCCAATACAATAGTCACATTAAAAAAAAAAATTAGATAAATTCATGGACAGTGATATTAAATGGGGTTAGATTCCCATGAGCTTAGGTCCACAGGAGGTGCTTTGTATACAGGCCTACCGTCCTCTTGTCAGTGAGTTTCATAGGAAGAGAGAAACAGGAAGAGAGAAACAGGAGGTAAAAGTGAAGAGGAGTTTAGGAAGCAGTTGCCTAAAGAGAGAAATAAGCAGGTGGTCAGTCATGAGAGGTATGGAGGGAGACAGGAAGTAAGGGGCATGGGAGGGAGGGAATGAGATAGGAAGAAAGCGAAGAAGAGACGGGCAGTATATGGGAGAGGATTGTCTCCTATACTGACTGTAGTTTCTTAATTAAGGAACTTATCGTACCTTGTCAAAGTTTTTCTGGATATTTAGATATATAACATCATTTCAGATATGAGCAAGGTCCAAGGACCGTGGATGTGAGTATACCAGTTTTCATATATAACTTGGAAGAAGTCCAATAAATCCCGGCATGATGGCTCCTCTCAAGTACCTCAGTAGCACGCATTGCCACCCGTAGGAGTAATCACTAGAATTCATCAGAAAACTAAATAATAACGATAGAATCGATATTTTATCATCAGTACTGATGTAAAAGAAGAAAAAAAACTAGGCGCGCTGCTCACCTGTCAGGGGTGGGCGCCGCACCTATAAGTTGTCCGTTTAAGATGCGTTTTTGGCATAAATTACGTATGAGTGTTGACAGAGGCCATATATATCTGTAGCAGAGTTTTAGTGATTTTGAAAAATGTTCACAATTTTTCGATATATTCGAGGTGGGCGGTCTATTTCAGCAGACACGCTTATTTCTGTAGCTGTGCTGGATATCGGAAATCATAATATTGTCTTCTCGAAGAGTTTGTCTCATTTTTCTCAAGGCTATTAATGTCAAACTTATGGTTTTGTAGTTGAGGAAGAGGAAGGAAAAAGGAGTAGGAAGAAGAGTACAAGGTAGTTACATTGGAAGAGAGAGAGAGAGAGAGAGAGAGAGAGAGAGAGAGAGAGAGAGAGAGAGAGAGAGAGAGAGAGAGAGAGAGAGAGAGAGAGAGAGAGAGAGAGAGAGAGAGAGAGAGAGAGAGAGAGAGAGAGAGAGAGAGAGAGAGAGAGAGAGAGAGAGAGAGAGAGAGAGAGAGAGAGAGGATAAAAGGAAAGAAGGAAAGGAGAATTGGAGTGAAGGAGGGAAGGGTTCTTCTTCTTCTTTTTTCTTCTTCTTCTTCTTCTTCTTCTTCTTTTCTTCTTCTTCTTTTTTCTTCTTCTTCTTCTTCTTCTTTTTTCTTCTTCTTCTTCTTCTTCTTTTTCTTCTTCTTCTTTTTTCTTCTTCTTCTTCTTCTTCTTCTTCTTCTTCTTCTTCTTCTTCTTCTTCTTCTTCTTTTTTTTTTCTTCTTCTTCTTCTTCTTCTTCTTCTTTTCTTCTTTTTTTTCTTTTTTTTCTTCTTTTTTTTCTTTTTTTCTTCTTTTTTTTCTTTTTTTCTTTTTTTTCTTTTTTTTTCTTTTTCTTTTTTTTCTTTTTTTTTTCTTTTTTTTCTTCTTGTTCGTAGTAGTAGTAGTAGTAGTAGTAGTAGAACCGCATCACTATCAATATCATTACCATTATTATTTATATCATCATAATCATGAGTCAAAGCATTAGGCACTTATATTACACATCAAGGAAATGAGCTTCAAACGCTGACCACTTATTTGTTTATTCATAATAATTTCTCAATACTGAGACTCAATAGTGAGACCCTCTCTCCCTCCTGCTTTGAGGTATGAAATAGAGGGCTGGAACCAAGAAATAACTCTCTCTCTCTCTCTCTCTCTCTCTCACACACACACACACACACACACACACACACACACACACACACACACACACACACACACACTACTTATCTTTCCTCCTTTTTTCTTATCGCCTCGTCTCCTTTCTTATTCACATATATCTATCCCTCTGTCCCCCTGACAGAGGGAGAGGAAAAGCGACTCTGCCAGATTTCGTCTCCGTCGATTTTGAGTGTCCTGAGGAGCAATGGTTAAGATATACTTGGGAAGAGATCGAAAGAGAAAGAGAGGGATAGATATATGTGGAATAAGAAAGGAGACGAAGCGATAAGAAAAAGAAGGAGGCAAGAGAAGTAGGATGACCATCACAGGGAGGTGGGTATTCCCCGAAGCTAAGAAGAAAAAAAATAGTGTTCGCTTACATAAACCGCAAACGGGCTGGATACAGGTAACGGAAAGAAAGAAAGAAAGAAACAAACAAAGAAGAAAGAAAAAAAGAAGGAAGGAAAGAAGTATAGAAGGAAAGAAAGAAGGCAAGAAGGAAGGAAGGAAAGAAGGAAGGAAAGAAGGAAGGAAAGAAGGAAGGAAAGAAAGAAGGAAAGATCAACAGACAGACAAGCAGAGAGAACAGCTTGTCATTACCTGAGGGCGCCGGAAAAGGTGCAGGCCACAAAGAGTCCGGGAAGTCCAGGCACGGAGCTGAGTCTGTCCATGACGTAGAATGGCAGAATCTGGTCCTTCTGCTTGATGAGTCCGGCCGCCAAGGGGTCGCAACCTTCATACGTGGCAAACAACACCAGTCCTAGGCGGGTAGACATGTAGCCCTTGTTAATTAGACAGTTGGAGATAGATAAATATATAGATTGATGGACAGATTGATATACAATACGGATAGGTGTATAGAGAGGTGATTGAAGCTATTATTTTTTTTTTCTCTCCAACCTTTATTTCCCTTTTCACTCTCTCTCAATACCCCTCCTCTTCTTTCTCCTCCTCCTCCTCCTTCTGTCTCTTCCTCTTTCATTTCCTCCTCCTCCTCCACCGTCTCTTCCTCCACTGTCTCCTCCTCCTCCCTCCTGACCTACTTCCAGGGACGGACGTTGACCTTGCCGCTCCGGCACCTACACCTTACACCTGCTCTACGCACTTTGTTTTGTGAAACGACGCCTAATTTTGTGAATCGACTCCCTGTGTGTTACATTTTAACGTCACTACTTTCGAAGTCCGTTCATACACGTTTTAGATTGGCCGCGTTACTTTGGCACGTAAGCCTTCTCAGAGATCGAAAGATTAATTATGCTTGTTGACTTGTTTCAATTAGTGGTACCTGTTTCAATTAGTGCCATTCAACGTAATTAACGTCTAATTCAGTGGTGTGACGCGTCTAACTAGTGCCTAAAGTGTTGTGAGGATTACTTTACTAGTGAGAGGACTACCTTGACTGTGCGACCTACACGTGCTACAGCTACGAGCGGATAAGTTACATACCAACTAATTGTGTCTTCCTGTCTTTCCTCAGTAGTATTACACTTACACAACCTAACATAGCACCCTGTGAAAGACAGTGAGTTCTTTGTGTGTTACTAACGAAGAGATTCTTTGTGTCACTAGCGTAGAGATATAAGGCTTGAGCCGTACCAGCACACCTGTTTTAAAAAGGAGGAAGAGTTTAATCCCCCAGAGAATTTTAATCCCATAGAAAACAAAACGGGTGGGCCCGAGAGGCGGCACTCCATAAACTCACGGTAAGACTCAAGCCATCCGTTTTAACTCAAACCTCGTTTTGAAAGAAAACTATTAACAACTTTTGCAACACAACATTACTGTCTTACAGACGAGTACTTTTGTGACCAGGAAATAATTAGACAAATCATAACTAAACAACCCTCTCTACCGTCAAACTAATTATCTCTCCCGCGAGACTAGGCCCAACTCCTTACTCCTTCCAGATGTTCAGCACAGCCACCCACGCGGGTTCTAAATACATCTTAACTATAAAGTTTACCGTTATATCGTGTTGCTGCAGTAAATAGCAAAGTAACCATGCCGTCCAAATATTTCAATTGCGGTAATTGTATACAGAAACTCGCCGCTCTCCACTTCCGAACCAGCGAGTCTAAATGTCGGTATTGTGTCTTGGACTCACGTGTTCAAGCACTTCACTTGGCGAACGAGGACTTGAAACGCTCAAATGCCTTGTTATGGGAAACTGTTTCATCATTCCCCGCACTTCCTACCTCTACTCCTCCCACTTCCTACTCGTACTCTGATATTTTGAGTCAATCACATTCCTCCTCCTCCTCGTCTTCCCCCTCCCACCTTCAAGTCTCATCCTCCTCCCACCTTCCAGCCCCCTCTTCTTCCCCTCTCTCCTGCTCATCATCTTGCACCTCCTCCCCCCATCCACCTCCTCCTACTTCATCCACCTCCTCCCACTAACACTCCTCTTCCGGCACCTTTCCGTTCCCCTTCCTCCAACACCACATCCTCAACACCACCACACTCCAACACGACATCCACCAGCCATCCACTCTTCCCCAACCACCCACTACTTTCACTGCTACTCACGCCCTTCCAAAATAACTCACAAGACCATTCTCCCAGCTGTCATTTGTACGAATCAGACGCTATTTCATGGCATGGACAAACTGACTACTAGAGTCAACTTAGAAGGCGACAGTCTGATCAGGGGCCAACTCACGGAGTTTTGCGGCCGTAATATATCGACACGGAAGCGTTTCTGTATACCTGGAGCCGGACTGGACGATATTAAATCAGCTGTCAATGCTGTTTCATTAAGCGCGAAGGAAGACACAGTGTATCTCATCCATGCGAGAACTAACGACGTTCAGCCAACTCGATTTTAGGACCTGCTGTCAAAATACCGTCATGTCATTCGGAAATTCAAGAAAAAGTCCCCTCACATCATCGTCTCTGGGATTCTATCGAAAGTCAATACATTCGCCGGGTTTAACAGTAAAGAGTACAGCGTCAACACTAGTCTAAAGCAGTTATGTAACGATGAAAGTGTAGCGTTCACAAACGCCTGGTATCACTTCAATGAGCGCCCAGACCTGTTTCGTGATGATGGCCTCCACCTGATTTAGGTTTGTTCAGCGCGGCTTGGAAGGCTCATAAACGAGGCAGTTGAAAAAAGCTATTAAAAACTAAAGGCGAGGGCGGGGCAAAGGCAGCCCTTGATCAACCAACCAGTAGCGTCGATGCGGCTTACAAGAAACTATGTAACCAACGACGCCTCCGACAAGTGAACTTATATAATTCGTCGCTACAAACAGGAGTCACATTTCTGTTTTGCACACAAATGCACGTAGTTTATTACCCAAAAAGGACGAAATTAAGGCGTATATTGCAACAGATAAACCAGATGTGGTTGCCATCACAGAGACTTGGGCCAACTCTGCACATTTAATATCCGAACTGTCAATCCCTGGATACGAAAGCTTCCACAAAATTCGAATGCACAGAAAAGGAGGAGTAATTTGTTACGTAAAAAGTACGCTCCCTGCCATAAAAATAGACAAACATGACTCAGAGAAATGCGATTTCGTCTATGTGGAAATAAACACAAATAATAAGAAACTAACACTTGCAACCGTATACAGGCCCCCAAAACTACAGGCAACCGACGACACTGCCCTATACGAAGAGATTCACTTTCTAACACAAAACAAAGAAGCAATAATAATTGGGGACTTTAATTGCAATACCATTGACTGGGGACTGTTGACTGGAGAGGCTTATAGAAACGGTGGAAGATTCGTTCCTCACTCAAGTTAACTCAACCGACAAAAAAAAAACAATCTGCTGGATCTGGTATTAGTAAGCGACCCCGACCTCATTCACGACTGTGAACTTGGTGAGAAACTTAATGGTTGCGATCACCACTTAATCCGTTTTAATGTCAATATAAGTCACAAACTCATAGATAATCCGTCAGTGATACGAGCAATTTCAAAAAAGTAAATTTCAACTTAGCCCGTGAGCTGCCTCTCCTTGCGACCTGGGACCAACAACCTCACTGACAATACAATCGACAACGCGTGGAACGTCTTCAAAGATAAGTTCCTGGAGGTAGAGAAGGCTACAGTGCCTACAAAATCCAGGCGAGTAAATGGTGCCGTAGATCCACCGTGGATGATCAGAAAAATAAAAAGGGCAGTAAACTTAAAAAAAAGGAATTATAACCTAATGAAAGAGAATGACACGGCCGAAGCCCATACACAGTACCACAACAGCCTCAGAGCTTGTCGCACCCTTATTCGGAGTAGTAAACGCAACTATGAGACACAAATAGCGCGCGAAATCAAGACCAACTCCAAAAAACTCTTGACGTACATCAGATCGAAAAAGAAAGTAAAATCCAATATTGGTCCTCTGACAGACGAAACCGGATCTGTAACCCAGTACAGTAAACTGATGGCCTGAATCGTCACTAGTAACTTCGCATCCGTATTCACGGTCGAGGACATCGAAGCAATTCCCGAGGGCCCTGACCCGCCCAGGGGGATCACGCCCTTGGAAACTGACTCAATATGCGACCAAAAAGTGAAAAAGTACTTGGAAAAACTCGATACGAACAAGTCAACGGGACCCAACAACTTGTCCCCGCGGTTAATAAAAGAGCTTAAACAGCAAATACTTCAGCCACTCACTAACATATTTAACCGATCAGTACAACAGAACAAGGTTCCAAAAGACTGGAAGAGGGCGAACGTAACACCGATTTAGAAAAAAAAGAGACAAAAGCGTTGCATTAAACTACAGGCCCATAAATTTGACATCAGTGGCAGGAAAAATACTCGAGAAGATTATTAGAGACAAACTTGTCAAGCTCTAGAAGACAATAATGTAGTCTCCGACACCCAGCATGGCTTCAGAAACTAGCGCTCCTGCGTAACGAATCTATTAGACTTCTTTCAAGGTGTATATAAGAACTGGGAGACATCATCCCCAGTGATGTTATATACTTGGACTTTCAGAAAGCCTTCAACAAGGTACCGCACGAGCAAATCCTTAAGAAACTGCACTAGGCGGGCATTTAAGCCAATTTGATGGCGTGGATAAGAGATTGGCTCACCGACAGAAAACAACGAGTGCTACTCAACGGGCAGCCTTCCGATTGGCTTCCAGTCACTAGTGGAGTGCCTCAAGGGTCAGTGCTGGGTTCCATTCTCTTTATCATATATATCAAAGACCTAGAAACAGGACTGAAATCCACGATATCGAAATTTGCTGATGACATCAAGGTGGGTGAAAAGGCTCTCACCAAGACCGACTATGAAATCATTCAGAAAGACCTCAATCACATTATCGAATGGTCCGAAAAATGGCAAATGTCCTTTAATGTTGACAAATGCAAAGTCATGCAAATTCGGTCCAGAAATAGTAACCACACATACATCATGAATGAGAAACCTCTGCAGGCGATGCAGGAGGGAAAGGATCTTGGGGTCACTATTAGCAGTGACCTGAAACAGGCGAATCACTGTAAAAAAAAGCATATAACAAAGCCAACACTATGCTCGGGTTCATAGCGAGGAACTTCGAGTGTAAAACGTCAGACGTGGTGCTATCCTTTTATATTTCCATGGTAAGACCGCATTTCGAGTATGCAGTACAGTTCTGGTCTCCTAATTACAGAAAGGACATTGATTTACTGGAAAGGATTCAACGACGCGCCACGAAAATGATTCCAAGCTTAAGAGCTCAGCGCTACGAGGAACGACTCAAGGGAGGAAATCTCTTTACACTGGAGAAAAGAGGCCTACAAGGGGATATGATTCAAATCTTCATGTACCTGAAAAAGTTATGTAACGTCGATTACTCCAAATTATTTGAACTGCAAACCAACTCAAGAACTAGAAATAACGGTCTACCCAATCAGTCGAGTCGATGTAACACAGACATTGGAAGGAGTTTCTTTTCAAACCGAGTCATCCGCCACTGGAACAATCTTCCTTCAGAAGTAGTAAATGAGAATACCATTAACTCCTTCAAATATCGAATCGACCGTCATTTCGTTGCGTCAAAAGTAAACTGAATACCAAGGTGCTTTTATCTGCTCCCCAGGCCCTAAGTGGCTGTGGAGCAGATTAATTCACCAAAGCAGGCAACCTCGTAATGAGCCAATAGGATTTCTGTTACCTGCATTTCCATGTTTCCATGTTTCCATGTTTTATTCTCCTCCTCCTCCTCCTCTACCTCTTGACTCGCCATGTTTTCTCCCTTACACCCCTTTATACTTTCTATTCCCCATTATTTGCCCTCCTCCTCCTCCTCCTCCTCCTGCTGTCCGACACAAACCTGCAATCATGGTGAGGGAGATGAGGGTGATGAAGAAGGGGATGACGAGCATGAGGGACCTGCGAGGAAAGAGAAGAGGGGAGGGATTAGGTTCGTGGTGGTGCTTCACTTCGCTGGTACACCTTAAAACAAAACAATAAAGAAACCATTACTATATAATTTTATGTGAAGAGATAGGCAGTGCAGAGAGCTCCTTTCCCATTCACTCCTCTCCACCCACCAACACCCTGCCTGGTCAAGCTCTTTCGCCTCTGCCTATCAACATCTACCTTTCCTTCCTGCTGGAAGTACACCTTCGTACAGCCTGTGCCTAAAAAGGGTGACCGTTCCAATCCCTCAAACTACCGCCCTATAGCTTTACATTCCTGTCTATCTAAAGCTTTTGAATCAATCCTTAACCGGAAGATTCAAAAGCACCTTTCCACTTCTAACCTTCTATCTGATCGCCAGTATGGGTTCCGCAAGGAGCGTTCTACTGACGATCTTCTTGCTCTCTTAACTGATTCTTGGTCATCCTCTCTTAGCCGTTTCGGTGAAAGTTTCTCAGTTGCACTAGACATATCGAAAGCCTTCGATAGAGTCTGGCACAAGCCTTTGCTTTCTAAACTGCCCTCTTTCGGATTCTATCCTTCTCTCTGTTCCTTTATCTCCAGTTTCCTTTCCGGCCGTTCTATCTCTGCTGTGATAGACGGTCACTGTTCTTCTCATAAACCTATTAACAGTGGTGATTCACAGGGCTCTGTCCTATCACCCACTCTCTTCCTGTTATTCATCAATGATCTTCTTTCCATAACAAACTGTTCTATTCACTCATACGCTGATGACTCCACTCTGCATTATTCAACTTCTTTCAACAGAAGACCCTCTCAACAGGAATTACATGACTCCAGGCTGGAGGCTGCAGAACGCTTAACCTCAGACCTTACTATCATTTCCGATTGGGGTAAAAGGAGCCTTGTGTCCTTCAATGTCTCAAAAACCCAATTTCTCCACCTATCAACCCGACACAATCTTCCAAACACCTATCCCCTATTCTTCGACAACACTCAGCTGTCACCTTCTTCAACACTAAACATCCTCGGTCTATCCTTAACTCAAAATCTTAACTGGAATCTTCACATCTCGTCTCTCACTAAATCAGCTTCCTCGAGGTTGGGCGTTCTGTATCGCCTCCGCCAGTTCTTCTCCCCCGCATAGTTGCTATCCATGTACAGGGGCATTGTCCGCCCTCGTATGGAGTATGCATCTCACGTGTGGGGCTCTTCGTCTCATCAGCTCTCTTCCTCTTACTGATAGTCTTCTACCTCTTAATTTCCGCCGCCATGTTGCCTCTCTTTCTATTTTCTATCGATATTTTCATGCTGACTGCTCTTCTGAACTTGCTAACTGCATGCCTCCCCCACAACCCCACCCTCACCCCCCCCGCGGCCCTGCTGCACGCGACTTTCTACTCATGCTCATCCCAATACTGTTCAAACCCCTTATGCAAGAGTTAACCAGCATCTTCACTCTTTCATCCCTCACGATGGTAAACTCTGGAACAATCTTCCTTCATCTGTGTTTCCTCCTGCCTACGACTTGAACTCTTTCAAGGGAAGGGTATCAGGACACCTCTCCTCCCGAAATTGACCTCCCTTTTGGCCACCTCTTTGGATTCTTTGTGTGAGCAGCGAGTAGCGGGTTTTTTTTTATTATTATTGTTTACTTTTTTGTGTCCTTGAGCTGTCTCCTATGTTGTAAAAAAGAAAAAAAGAAACTCGCTACTTTTTAAATCAAAGGTATAGTAAGAAGAGGAAGTAGGTTAGCGGAGAAGGTATAGGTGAGGGAGAAGGAAAGACAGTACATAGAGGTGTACAGTTGTGTGGTGTGGGTTTGTTAATTGTTGTGATGTAGTTATCGATTATTTGTATACCACCGGCGTGATGGGGGAGTGTGTCTGATTTGTTTTCTCTCCCTCTCCCCCCCATCACACACACACACACACACACACACACACACACACAAATGCTCACAATGCTCCAGCCGGAATATTTTCGCTGAAAAGAAGTAGTTACTGTCCTCCCTTGAGCAAAGGGTATGGGGTGTGTGGTGTGTGAAGGTTCCAGCAGTGCCCAGATATCGACTATTATAATTAGACTGCTCTTGTCGGGAGGGTATTTGCTAGCGATTGGAGTTCGACTCGTGATCAGGCGGTGATGGTTAATTACGTAAGACTGGAGCAAAATCTTCATGCTGGCATACCGCAGTATATTGAGCTCCATACCGACCCTTTCCAACCCACCCACTCATCCACACATTCCTCTTTTTTTAATCAAGGGTATAGTAGATACTTCTTTCTCTCCCTCTCCCTCTCCCCCGCCATCCCCCGACATACAAACGCACACTCACATATAAGCGTGGGACAGACTCTTCATGCTGGCGTAGCGCTGCACCGTGGTCTGGGTGCAGCCGTACTGAGATAGCTTGCCCACTAGCGAGCCGATGATGATGTTAGGCACTGTGTGTCTCTGGAAGGGAATGTAACCGTACCTGTGGAGATTCATAGAGAAATAGATAAATAGCTAGATAAATAATAGGATATGTGTTATTATTGGTAGTAGTTTTGGTATTATAAGGAACGAAAGAAGACGAAAGAGAAGAGTGTGGACACTATAAGAAGTCTGTTCAACAGCCCCCAGACACATGAGACGCCGAGAATAGGAAAATGAAAGTACAATCATTACCTCGCATGTCTTTTTTATCTCTCTCGTCTCCTCTCTATCTTTTTCTTTCGTTTCCTCTCCATTCCCTCTCTCCTCTTCTCTCTTTCTTTCCCTTCCATTCCCACGGAGATAAAAAAAAAAGGAGCGGCAAAATACAGCCGGCCACAATTTCGTGCAATTTACCTGTCTGTGTAACCATTAATTTACCTCTCTCTCTCTCTCTCTCTCTCTCTCTCTCTCTATATATATATATATATATATATATATATATATATATATATAAAGGTTGAAAGGAGGTTAAAACCGTTAAGTATTTTAAAGCACTCGATCAGTTTTCCTCTTAAGCGGCGTTTTTCTAGAGAAAACAGGTTTAGATGTGACAACCTTTCCTCGTAGGGTTTGTTTCGTAACGAAGGAATCATCTTGGTTGCTCTACGCTGAACACCTTCTAATTTAGCAATGTCTTTCGCAAGTTGGGAAGACCAAAACTGCACGGCATACTCCAAATGAGGTCTGACGAAACTATTTTATTGTATATTGTCTCAAATAATTTACCAATAATTGAAGTTAAGCTGATTGTCCTCTAATTATCTGGTAATTTTCGGTCGCCTTTTTTGAAAATTTGTGTTACGTTAGCCATTTTCCAATCACTAGGAACGATACCATGGTGCAAAGACATTAAACAGCATTGTTAAAGTCCTGGGTATCTCTGTTGATATTTCTTTAAGTAATTTTGGATATATTTTGTCGGGTCCTGGACTTTTGTTAGTTTTGAATGACTGTAGCGCTTTGAGAACTTTATCTGTACTGATTTCAAAGTCAGGGAGGGAATGACTGGGATTTTCACTAGTGTTAGGAAGAGCAGCAGTTTCGGTAGAATTACTATTAAAAACCGAGGCGAAATAAAAATTGAACGTGTTCGCTATGCGTTGGCGGTCTGTCACGATATTGCCCGAATTATCAGTTAATGGGCTAATCCCACCTCGAATCTCTTTTTTGTCATATCTAAAAAAAACTTTTAGGATCTGACTTGCAATTTACCGCAATGTTTACTTCGTACCTCTGTTTCGCCTGTTTGATTAAACTTTTGACTTGTCTTGCTTCGTAGTACCGTGTACTATTTTCAGTAGAGTTATCGGTTTTCTTTTGCCTATATAACAAGTTCCTCCTTTGTTGAGCAATTTTGGTTTCATTATTAAACCACGGAGGATTTTTAACTTTTCGGCGCTTTTCACAAGATTGCACGGATTTATTTTGTTCAGTTAGTAATCGAGCTTTAAAGGGTTACCAAAATTTTTCGACGTCGATGTTGGATACTAATTGAAAGCTCATTAATGACTGTCTTATTCTTTTGAAATCAGCTTTTTTAAAATTGGGAACCAATATCTTATTCTTTGCAATCCTTGTTTGAGCTCTGATGTCGAGACGCACCAGTCTATGATCGCATGACCCGAGGTGTTCTCTTGAGTTACTAATACAAGATCAAAAATATTATTATCGCGCTTTGGTTCACTAACCATTTGGCTAAGGCAGTTGTTTTCAACGAAGTCTAGCATCCTGTGCGATTCCCCCTCGGATCCCGTGAGTGTCTACCAGTCCATATGCGGTAGATTCAAATCGCCCAAATCAATGCATCACTGTTTCGAAGTGTTCTTTGCAAAACGCTATACATTATTTCGTCATCTTCGCGTGATTGGCTCTAAGGCTTATAAGTGACGGATATGTTGATTTTAAATAGATCAGTATTTGTACTCACGCTCACGTATTCTACATTACTGGCCTTTGGTGTTTTATCAACGGGCTGTTAGCTACTATTGACGTAAAGAGCCACTCCTCCACCTCTACAGTTAACAGTCTTTTTTGAAAAAAAAAAACCTCTTATATATATATATATATATATATATATATATATATATATGCGTATATATATATATATATATATATATATATATATATATATATATAGAGAGAGAGAGAGAGAGAGAGAGAGAGAGAGAGAGAGAGAGAGAGAGAGAGAGAGAGAGAGAGAGAGAGAGAGAGAGAGAGAGAGAGAGAGAGAGAGAGAGAGAGAGAGAGAGAGAGAGAGAGAGAGAGAGAGAGAGAGAGAGAGAGAGAGAGAGAGAGAGAGAGAGAGAGAGAGAGAGAGAGAGAGAGAGAGAGAGAGAGAGAGAGAGAGAGAGAGAGAGAGAGAGAGAGAGAGAGAGAGGCGGGGCAATGAGGAAATGTTTGTATATGCATCTCTGAAAAAAAGATAGGAATGAATAAGAAGGAAGGAAGAGGGGTAAGAGAAGGAGAGAAAGAGGATGAGGAGAGGTGAATAAAGGTGAATAATGTAAGGAAAGAAGGAGTGAGGATGAAGATGAGTAGGAGAGGGAGAGAGACGAAATGTGGGATGGCTTGTATATGTATTTCTGAATGTAAGAGGGAAGGAAGCAGGTTGGGAGAAGGGCAAGAGGTGATAATAATGAGACTACAGCAATATTTCCAAATGCCATGATGACGAAAAAGACAACGCCACCATCACCAACAACAACAACAACCACACCACCAGATGAACGTAAGAAAGAGCGCGAAGAAACGATTTGATATTGTAAAGGTCCATATATGCATCTGCAAAGTAAGGTTGTGAAGGTGAGGCGAAAAGATTAGTCTGCGGCAGTATTACAAAAGGACAGACTAAAGCAAGAAATATTGCTAAGAAAAGTTAAGGTATTGTAAAGGCCCGTACAGAGGGGTTGCTCGTGACGTCATCATCAGCGATCAGCTGATTACTTCTCAGCTGCCCCGCAAGGGTCCGCCATTTTGGGAGGCACATTTACCGCAAGAGAGCTCCTCAGCTTTTTCCCGCCATGTTGCTGTGTTGGTGTTTGTGTTAGTGGCCTATCTATTACTGTGTGGGTGTGGGTGTAAATGTCCATCTATTACTGTGTGAGTGTGTGTGTTAGTGTCCATCTGTTACTGTGTGGGTGGGTGTGTTAGTGTCCGTCTATTACTGTGTGGGTGTGGGTGTTAGTGTCCATCTGTTACTGTGTGGGTAGGTGTGTTAGTGGCCCATCTATTACTGTGTGGGTGTGGGTGTTAGTGGCCCATCTATTACTGTGTGGGTGTGAGTGTTAGTGTTCATCTATTACTGTGTGAGTGTCTGTATTAGTGTCCATCTGTTACTGTGTGGGAATGGGTGTTTAAACTGTTAGTGTCCATCTATTACTGTGTCAGTGTGTGTGTTAGTGTCCACCTGTTATTGTGTGGGTGTGGGTGTTAGTGTCCATCTATTACTGTGTGGATGTGGGTGTTAGTGGCCCATCTATTACTGTTACTGATAGGTGCTACACTGCCACTCGCGGTAGGTAGACAGGGGCTGCCAAGTATAGGTCAGTGGGCTTTTTGTGAACCCCTTACGTTCTTATGCTCTTACTAAACACCGCCCGGGGATGCCCGGGGTTAAATTATTCATATATTCATTGTTCTTATCATCAAATATATCTTGAAGTTTGATAATAAATGTATATACTGTATGTCCATCATCATTTGGTAGCATAATGGATAGTTATATAACAAAGCCTAGCCTCGCTGTCCAGATTTTTTGCAGATTCACTTAGATTGTGATATGAAGACGGGAGGCACAGGCCAGCCTTCATCAGGGAGCAGGGGCTCAGCTGATCGCTCTTGCCTCCCAAAATGGCTGACAGTTGTTTTTCCTAAAACAAAAGCGAAGCGGTGTGACTTCAGTGCAACCCCTCTATATGCATCTGAAAAGGAAGGAGGTTGGGAAGGAAGTGAAGTGAAAAGTATGAGGCTGCTGTAGCGTTTCCAAAGGCTAGATAAACGTAGGAAAAGTGCTGAGAAAAATGTTAAGATATGTTGAGTTTTGTATCTGCATCTGAAAACGAAGGAGGATGGGAAAGAAGTGAAAAGGATGATATAAAAAGGTGAGTTTGAGTGCATACTCTATAGCAGCGCGTGGGTGCGGTGCTGATCTCCATCGCAAATAAAAAAAAAATGAGGTTGTTGCATTAACAGATAAAGTCAGATAACAGCAAGAAGAGCGAGGAGAAAAGTTAAGATATTGTAAAGGTTTGTAAATATATCTGGAAAGGAAGGAGATTGGGAGAAGGGCATGAGGTGAGGTAAAATTGCAGCAACGTTTTCATAGGCCAGCCTAATGGATGTGTGATAGGTATCTACGGTCCTTTTCAAGTTTCCACGGGATGCTCCTGGACAATCTGCCTCAGCCTGATTGTCCGCGCTTCCTGGTGCTTCAGTATTTACTCGTCCCAGGATACACCGAAGGACGACAGGACAGACCGAGGAAACCAACGAAAATATATGCAAGAAGAGAATGAGTGATGAAGGCAAGTACAGGAGAGAACAGAGAGAGGAGAGGGAAAAACGAAATAATGAAAGACGAAAATAAGAATATGAGAGAGTTGGAGAGGAAGGAGGGTGAGGAAGAGAGAGAGAGAGAGAGAGAGAGAGAGAGAGAGAGAGAGAGAGAGAGAGAGAGAGAGAGAGAGAGAGAGAGAGAGAGAGAGAGAGAGAGAGAGAGAGAGAGAGAGAGAGAGAGAGAGAGAGAGAGAGAGAGAGAGAGAGAGAGAGAGAGAGAGAGAGAGAGAGAGAGAGAGAGAGAGAGAGAGAGAGAGAGAATTAGAGACGAAAATGAATACTATATGCATGACGGAGAAATATAAAAATGAAAAAGGAGAAAATAGATATTTGATAGAACTGAATAGGAAAGACGGCAAAGAAGAGAGAATGAGAGAGAGGAAGGCTATGAAAAGTGAAATGGAGAGAGAAAAATGAGAGAAATGAGAGAATGAGTGGCAAAAAAAAAGGAATGTGAGAGAGGCAAAGATGTAAGATGGTAAGTGTGGAATGAGAGAGAAAAAAAAAAGGGAAATAAAGAATGCGGAAGGGAAAGAAGGTAGAGTGATAATGACAAGTGAGTAAACAAGAGAGCAACAATGAACTCGAGAAATCAGTGAATGAAGGGAAGAAAAAGAAGACTGTGACAGGAGTGGAAAAGTAAGGCAGCGAAGGAATGAATATCGTGGAGGGAATGACAGAATAATGAGGTCGAGGGAGAGAACAGAGAGAAGAAACAAAGAAAGACAGAGGAGAAACAAAATAGCTATCATGCTCATTATTACCGTTAAAAATCAAAGAGAGTGTGCAAACAGGTGCTATCAAATGCAGTAGGCAAAAAAACACGTAAAGCAATCATCATCATCATGAAATTAATAAGCCTGGGACCAGCCCTGTGACACGACGCACACCAAATGAAGAAAAAATAATAAAAATAAATAGCGGTGGAGATCCTAAAAACAAGACAAGCAAATATATTTATAGAATAATGATGATGGTGATGATGATGATAATAATAATAAAAAGAAGAAGAAAAAGAAAAGAAGAAGAAGAATCATAATAAGAAGACGAAGAAGCAGTAAATGAAAAAAAATATTAATAATAATGCTAATAATAATAATAATAATAATAATAATAATAATAATAATAATAATAATAATAATAATAATAATAATAATAATAATAATAATAATAATAATAATAATAATAATAATAATAATAATAATAATAATAATAATAATAATAATAATAATAAACATCATAAAAAAAATAATAATAATAATAATAAGAATAATAAGAATAATAAGAAAATGCGAAAAATAATGAAAATTAAACACACCCTTCACAAACTCAAGGACTGATGCGACTAAGATGAGCATCGAGGCATCGCACAGCTATAGCAGAAGGACCCAGACATTACCGTATATTATCCCCCTTGAAAACAGACATACTCACGTGAATATCTGCGGGCCAGCTCGGTCATGGGCTACAGCGATCTCCCACACCTTGCCGAGGCTGCCGAAGTCGAGGAGTCCCTTGATCACCACCGCCACCAAGCCGATGAGCAACACGAACAGCTGCAGCACGTCCGTCCAGATCACCGCCTTCATGCCGCCCTGAAAGAGAACCATCACACAAGGTTGCCAACGAGTAGTTCAGCCTTTCCAACGGGGTAACTTTTATCTTGAAGGAATAAAGGTTTACTATATAATAATACACACGCACACACACACACACAATCACGCACGCACGCTCTCTCTCTCTCTCTCTCTCTCTCTCTCTCTCTCTCTCTCTCTCTCTCTCTCTCTCTCTCTCTCTCTCGCTCTCTCTCTATCTCTCACACACACACACACACACACACACACACACACACACACACACACAGTATTATTATTCTTATATCTTTTACTTTGTTTCCTCAATATTCCTATATATATTGTAAAATTTTTCTTATTTTCTCTTAATTTTTTTTTGTCTTTCCCTCTACTTACAACGGTTATTCTTTTCTCCCCTTTTCTTGCATGATTTAAAACGCTGCCTAAATCTCTCTCTCTCTCTCTCTCTCTCTCTCTCTCTCTCTCTCTCTCTCTCTCTCTCTCTCTCTCTCTCTCTCTCTCTCTCTCTCTCTCTCTCTCTCTCTCTCTCTCTCTCTCTCTCTCTCTCTCTCTCTCTCACAGACGGCTCCCAATAATTAGAAAACCAATCAATAAAAAAAATAAAGTGAAATGAAGTAAAATGATAAAAAAAAAAAAGTTAAAGAACTTTGATGTAGTGAAAGCAGTAATAACGCAACACTTGAGTCGTCAGAATTTGGTGACTTATTACATTGGACTTTTCATACGTGTAGCTACTCAATAAGCATTTCTAACGATTTCAAACCAGTACTTGTCCGACACGAAAAAAAATCAGACGAACTCCATTGACGAAACGATTAAAATGAAGACGGGTCTGAGACGCGTCAAGTTCACATCCGCGGTGGTCTATGGGTCTCCGTCTAGGAGGGGCTCTCAGCTTCTTAGTCTCGGTAATGTAATGATGACGCGGGGAGCGGCATCCTGCTGAACCTGACTTGTGAACTTTCACTGGTAGTATTCGGTCTTCTAAGCTCCAATAACTTTATACGTGTTAGCTCTGTACAACATCATTCTGTGATGACAAGAATTTGCAGTGAAAAGCTGTGGTTGGTTGTGTGAAACGTGAAAATATTACAGACAGCTGCATGACCACCGAAAAGGGCGAGTGAGTGAACTGGTGCGTCAGGGCCGTAGTTTCTGGGGTATGTGTGCTAGGCCGGCCATAGCTTCCCAATTTTTTTTCTGTATCGGTCTCAAAAAGCCCCGAAAACAGCTTTTTTTTTTTTTAAATTCCCCTCCTGCGCGTGCCCTTCGTTCGCCACTCTACCCCTCCCCCACACCTCATGAACCTATGATCCCCTTTAGCCCCCTGTGTATGAGTATTAGTATGGTACTGTGGTTATACTAGTGTTGTTGTGGAATGGTGGTAGTGTACAGAGTAAAGTAAGAATGTGTTTTGTGGTAGTATGGCATGGCAGCGTGGTAAGGTGTGTGACATGGTGATATGGTAGTGTGGGAAAATGTATGGTATGGTGGTGTGGTAGTGTGGTAAAGCATGTGGTATGGCAGTGTTGTGATAATGTGGTAAGGTGTTGTAGTGTGGTGTGGTGTGTGGTATGGTAGTGGTGTAGCATGATGGTGGGCATTGGGCTGGCAATATTGCAGTAGTGTGGTGTGGTGTGTGGCATGGTAGTGGTGTGGCATGATGGTGGGCATTGGACTGGCAGTATTGCAGTAGTGCGGTAGGGAGTGTGGTATGTTAGTGGTGTGGCATGATAGTGGGCATTGGATCGGCAGTATTGCAGTAGTGTGTGTGGTAGGGTGTGTGGTATCATTTATCAGTATTTTCATACACACATAAGACGGAGCTTATAAAATGCAGTTGATGCCATTGTTCTCACCTAACTGGTGATTAGGTAATTTGTACACTTTGGATGAATATGTGAATTATACAATAAAATATTTTCATTGTCTTTTAGCGATCAAGTTTCTTATCAAATTTGCTTCTTTGAAAACAAGACGATACAGTGTAACAACAAATCAATACTTTCAATTAAACAGCACCTGCCTGCACGCTACCATAATTGCTATTGTTCACATAGAAACATACACAAAAACAAAATATGATATATATATATATATATATATATATATATATATATATATATATATATATATATATATATATATATATATATATATATATATATATATATATATATATATATATATATATATAATTATGAAAAGGGTCCCTGGCCTGAGGTAGCCCCTATCGGGCCCCAAGTACTATTATTCGTTTCAAGGGCCTTGACCCATCGTTTTTCGCAAATATCTTCTAAAAAAACAGCTTGAGCAGTGTGGTCTTTTGGTACAGCATTGTCGACACCCTGCCCTAATTTTTTGGCAATGTAGTGCTTTGCAAAATGTGAATGATTAAGGCGCTTACTCCTGACTTTATCGGCGAACCCTGGCATGGCCATCTAGACATTCGAACAGGGGAAACGTGACGTTGCTGTGACGTATATACCCACACTCTCCTGTCTTCCCCTTTCTCCCTTCCTCCCTCCCTCCTCCGTCTCCCCTGCCCTCCCCCTCGCCACCCCCCACCTCTCTCTCTCTCTCTCTCTCTCTCTCTCTCTCTCTCTCTCTCTCTCTCTCTCTCTCTCTCTCTCTCTCTCTCTCTCTCTCTCTCTCTCTCTCTCTCTCTCTCTCTCTCAACAACAACAAAAAAGAGATTTGAAGTGGGATTGGCCCATTAACTGATAATTCAAGCAATATCGTGACAGACAGCCAGCGCATAGCGAACACGTTAAATTTTTATTTCGCTTCGGTTTTTAATAGTAATTCTACCGATACTGCTGCTGTTCCTAACAATATTGAAAATCCCTGACTTTGAAAAAAAGTACAGATGAGGTTCTCAAAGCGTTGCAGTCACTTAAAACTAACAAAAATCCAGGACCCGATAAAATATATCCGAAATTACTTAAAGAAATATCAATAGAGATACTCAGACCTTTAACAATGCTGTTTAATATGTATTTACACCATGGTATCGTTCTTAGTGATTGGAAAATGGCTAACATAACACCCATTTTCAAAAAAGGCGACCGAAAATTACCGGATAACTACAGGCCAATCAGCATAACTTCAATTATTGGTAAATTATTTGAAACAATTATTCGAGATAAAGCAGTTAACTACCTAGATTGTAATTCGCTAATCCTGGACTCGCACCATGGTTTCCGTAACAACAGATCTTGTTTGTCGAATCTATTAACATTCTATAACGAGGTTTTTGCAGCCTATGATGTTTCTGAATCACTTGATATTATTTATTTGGACTTCCAGAAGGCGTTTGATAAAGTTCTACACTACAAGTTGCTTCATAAAATCAAGGAAATAGGCATCGGGGGTAAGCTTCACGAATGGATCAAGCACTGGCTAAACAATAGAAAGCAAAGAGTTGTAATAAATGGAGTGACCTCTGAGTGGATGCCAGTCACTAGTGGTGTCCCCCAAGGCTCTGTACTGGGACCCGTTCTATTCGTTATTTACATCAACGATATTGACCTTGGTCTCAATAATTTAATTAGTAAATATGCGGACGACACGAAAATCGGCAATGCGGTACAAACAGAATGTGACAGGCGTAGCCTACAGGAAGATTTGCGTAAAATATCAGATTGGTCAGTAAAATGGGAGATGCCTTTTAATATAAACAAGTGCCAGATTCTGCAGGTTGGATCTAGAAATATAAAGAAGGACTATGAAATGTGCGGCGTTAAAATTAAAAGCGTCCACTCGGTCAAAGTTCTTGGCGTCATAGTCGCGTCTAGCCTCAAGTTCTCCCAGCAGTGCAACGAGTCCGTTAAAAAAGCAAACAGGATGATGGGTGATGGGTTTGATTAAAATAAATTTTTCACTCAAGAATAAAGATGTTATACTACCTTTGCATAATAGTTTCGTCAGACCTCATTTGGAGTATGCCGTGCAGTTTTGGTCTCCCCACCATGCGAAAGACATTGCTAAATTAGAAGGTGTTCAGCGTAGAGCAACCAAGATGATTCCTTCATTACGAAACAAACCCTACGAGGAAAGGCTGTCACATCTAAACTTGTTTAGAAATGTTTAGAAAAACGCCGCCTAAGAAGAAAACTGATCGAGTGCTTTAAAATACTTATTGGTCTTACTAACGTGGATCCGACCATGCTGTTTGTGATGGATGATTCGACGCGAACGAGAATTGATGGCGCTAAACTCAAATGTAGACAAGTTCATTCAGATTGCACAAAATTCTTCTTCACTAATGCTGTCGTTCGAGATTGGAACAGAGTACCACCATCAGTGGTACAGTGTAACTCTATTGCATCGTTTAAAAATAATCTTGACCGCTATCTCCTCCATCTCAATGTTCACTAGGTCAGTTTCAACGTCATGGTGGCCGCATAACAACTGTCACTTAGGTTTAGGACAGACCACCTAGTTTGGGCCTTAGGGCTTGTGTGGTCTGGTTATCTATGTAATTATATGTAATTCTCTCTCTCTCTCTCTCTCTCTCTCTCTCTCTCTCTCTCTCTCTCTCTCTCTCTCTCTCTCTCTCTCTCTCTCTCTCTCTCTCTCTCTCTCTCTCTCTCTCTCTCTCTCTTTTGTTATAACGACCCAAGATAACCTAGTCAGTAATGTCACGGTAGGAGAACACCTCGGTTCTTGCGATCATAAATTAGTCCGCGTCGACATTAGAGCTCAAACATCAGTGACTGAAAATAAAGTAAAGGTGCCCGATTTCAAAAGAACTAACTTCGTAAAAATCCGACGAAAACTAATAGCAATGCAACTATCAGATGATGGTAACGTAGAGGACGCCTGGCTAAGCTTTAAAAATCATTTACTCACTCAGCAGAACACATTCGTCCCTTTGTGTGAGAAGCGAAGTAACACCGATAAAAGCCCACCTTGGTTTAACAACAAAATTAAACACTCAGTCAAGGAGAGAAAATTGTTTTACAGGGTAAAGAAAGAGCAAAGCACGCCCGAAAACATTAGACTTTACCATGATGCCAGGCAACGAGTAAAAAGATTAGTATGTCAGGCAAAGCGTAGATATGAAGAAACTATTGCGGCCAACTGTAAAAATAATCCGAAATCCTTCTTCAGTTACATAAACAATAGAAAGGCGATCAGAAGTGGAATTGGACCACTAACAAACAGCGACGATGCACTAGTGACTGACAGCCAACACGTTGCAAACCTATTAAACAATTACTTTTCCTCGGTGTTTAATACTCACAGTCCTCCCATCACTACCACCAACACCAGCACTAATGTAAATCCCGAGCATGCATTACCTAACTTTGAAATAACAACCGATGAAGTCCTTAAAGCCCTCCAATCACTTAAAACAAATAAAAGTCCTGGACATGACAAAGTATATCCAACTCTGCTCAAAGAAACAAAGAGTGAAATAGTCTCCTCCCTCACAACCATATTCAATATGTCCTTGCGACAAGGCATCGTCCCTTCGGATTGGAAAAAGGTAACGTGACACCGATTTTTAAGAAAGGAGACAAAAAAGTACCAGGTAATTACAGGCCCATTAGTCTAACTTCGGTTGTAGGTAAGCTACTTGAGAGCATAATTAGCGACAAAATTGTGAGTTACCTTGAAAGGCACTCATTAATTGGGGACTCACAACACGGCTTCCGTAACAAAAGATCCTGTCTATCAAACCTATTAACCTTATATAGCGACCTCTTCACGGTTTATGACGTAACCAAATCACTGGACGTAGTCTATCTTGATTTCCAGAAAGGGTTTGATAAAGTCCCAGATCATAAATTACTTTACAAATTAAAGCAAATAGATATTGACGGTCAAGTACACCAATGGATCGTGAATTGGTTGAGCAACAGACAACAAAGAGTGGTGATTGACGGATTTAACTCAGAGTGGGCGCCGGTCACTAGTGGCGTCCCTCAGGGCTCGGTTCTTGGCCCAGTGCTCTTCATTATTTACATCAACGATGTGGATGTCGGACTCAGTAATCGCATTAGTAAATTTGCAGATGACACAAAGATAGGTAACTCGGTTCACACTGACGAAGACAGGCAAAGCCTCCAAGAGGATTTGCACAAAATTTCAGATTGGTCTGACAGATGGGAGATGCCCTTTAACGTAGACAAGTGCCAGGTCCTTCAAGTTGGAACAAGGAATAAGAAGTTCGATTACGAAATGCGCGGCGTTAAACTCAAAAGCGTTCAATGCGTTAAGGACTTGGGGGTCAAAATCGCGTCAAACTTCAAATTCTCACAGCAATGCATCGATGCACCAAATAAAGCGAACAGAATGTTGGGCTTCATTAAAAGAATTTTTTTATTCAAGAATAAAGATGTAATACTTCCACTCTACAATAGTTTAGTCAGACCCCACTTGGAATATGCGGTGCAGTTTTTGTCTCCCCACCATGCAAAGGACATTGCTAAATTAGAATGTGTTCAGCGTCGGACATCAAAAATGATCCCTTCCTTGCGCAACAAATCTTACGAAGAAAGACTTTCCACCCTTAACATGTTCTCTCTTGAGAAACGTCGCCTCCGAGGAAAATTGATCGAATGTTTTAAAATACTTAATGGTTTCACGAATGTAGACAGATCAACATTGTTTATGATCGATGACACTTTACGTACGAGGAACAATGGCGTAAAACTCAAATGTAGACAAGTAAATTCAGACTACACCAAATTTTTCTTCACCAACGTTGTAGTGTGAGACTGGAATAAGCTCCCACCGTCAGTGGTCCAGTGTAACACGATTGACTCCTTCAAAAACAGGCTCGACCGTCACTTCCATCAACTTAATATCAACTAGAGTTGAAATGCATCGTTTTGGAGCCTTCTGATTAAAGTAGAATCTCTTAGGTTTTAAAGAGAGACCACCTAGTCTGGACCATGGGGTCTGTGTGGTCTGATTTTCTATGTAAATCTATGTAAATCTCTCTCTCTCTCTCTCTCTCTCTCTCTCTCTCTCTCTCTCTCTCTCTCTCTCTCTCTCTCTCTCTCTCTCTCTCTCTCTCTCTCTCTCTCTCTCTCTCTCTCTCTCTCTCTCTCTCTCTGAACAATGGGCATCGCTTCCTGCATCACCTCAATTTTTCTACAAGGTCACATTAGTTTTCAATGAGATACAAGGGAGGGAAGGAGGGAACGAGAGAGAGAGAGAGAGAGAGAGAGAGAGAGAGAGAGAGATTTACATAGATATTCAGGCCATATAGACCCTATAGTCCAGAATAGGTGGTCTGTCCTTACAATCTGGTGATTTTTTTTATCTAATGGCCATCATGACAGCACTACTGCTTGAACAAGCATTAAGGTCGAGGAGGTGGTGGTCAAGCTTGTTTATAAACGAGTCAAGCCTGTTACACTTGACCAACAAACGTGGGAGTTTATTCTATTCTTTTGCTGCAACGTTAGTAAAGAAAAAAAGTGATATAGTCTGAATTCATTTCCTTACACTCAGTTTTTGTGCTATTATATCTCGGTAGCGACGCTTTTCAAGACAAAATGTGAACAGATCATAAAGTTTGACAGAGAGAGAGAGAGAGAGAGAGAGAGAGAGAGAGAGAGAGAGAGAGAGAGAGAGAGAGAGAGAGAGAGAGAGAGAGAGAGAGAGAGAGAGAGAGAGAGAGAGAGAGAGAGAGAGAGAGAGAGAGAGAGAGAGAGAGAGAGAGAAGGAGAAAGAGGGAGAGAGAGAGAGAGAGAGAGAGAGAGAGGAGAGAGAGAGAGAGAGAGAGAGAGAGAGAGAGAGAGAGAGATGGAAGGGGGAGAAGAAAAAGAGATGGAGGTAGGTAAATGGCCTGAATGGGGGATGAGTAGAAATAGTAGTAGTAGTAGTAGTAGTAGTAGTAGTAGCAGTAGTGGTATAGTCATTCGCACATATCTTTTGTTCCCCCCTTAACTGTGTAGCTTTACCTAATTTAAACAACCCTAACTGTATAGACGCTCGTTATTTATCATTCATCCGTCCTCCAGTTGGTCCTTTTTTTCTTCCACGCCGGTACGTTTCATCACTTTCTCCTCCCCGGCTGGATCTGTCCGCCTACCTTTACCTTCACATTTAAAGGCACAAAAGCAGGTCAATATCACACACACACACACACACACACACACACACACACACACACACACACACACACACACACGTTTATGATAATTGAAATGCTTTCTCTCTCTCTCTCTCTCTCTCTCTCTCTCTCTCTCTCTCTCTCTCTCTCTCTCTCTCTCTCTCTCTCTCTCTCTCTCTCTCTCTCTCGTTCCCTCCCTCCCACCCTTGTACCTCACTGAAAACCAATGTGACCTTGTAGAAAAATTGAGGTGATGCAGGAAGCGATGCCCATTGTTCAGAGAGAGAGAGAGAGAGAGAGAGAGAGAGAGAGATTCGCCAGGTTGCCTCAGAAGGAAGAAAGCAAACAATTGTATATGTGGCCTAAGTGTGTCTCAAACTGTTGTTTTTTATTGCTTTTTTTTAACTTTTTCATTTCTTCTTCTTCTTCTTCTTCTTCTTCTTTTAGATTTAAAATTTCCATTATATTGTTCTTCTTAATCGTATTTTCACTCTCGTTCTTACTCTTCTAATACTTTTCAGTGGTTAAGGTGCCGGCGCCGTGTCCGGGAGATCCAGGAGGGACGCGGGTTCGAATCCTGGCCACCATACAGCTGGGACTTCTATCGGCGTCACAGACGCCGATCAACAGATTGCCAATCTTGTTAAGTCACCGCCGAGTGGATTAAAGCCCCGTTCACACTGTGCCGACTCTGGGCCACGACAACCCAGCGACTTTTCCATTTGACAATTTGGTTCCCACGCTCCAAGAAGGGGGAGTGGGTTACTGGGGTCTTGGTGTCTTGCCGACTGTCTAGGAAACTCGGCCAACTTTTTTTTTTTTACAGCAAAGGAGGCAGCTCAAGGGCACACACAAAAAAAACAATAATAAAAAAAAGCCCGCTAATCGCTGCTCCCATAAAAGAATCAGAAGAGGTGGCCAAAAGCAAGGTCAAATTCGGGAGGAGAGGTGTCCTGAAACCCTCCTCTTGAAAGAGTTCAAGTCGTAGGCAGGAGGAAATACAGATGAATAAGATTGTTCCAGAGTTTACCAGCGTGAGGGATGAAAGAGTGAAGATGCTGGTTAACTCTTGCATAAGGGGTTTGGACAGTATAGGGATGAGCATGAGTAAAAAGTCGTGTGCAGCGGGGCCGCGGGAGTGGGGGAGGCATGCAGTTAGCAAGTTCAGAAGAGCAGTCAGCGTGGAAATATCGACAGAAGATAGAGAGGCAACATCGCGGCGGAATTTAAGAGGTAGAAGACTATCAGTAGGAGGAGGAGAGCTAATGAGACGAAGAGCCTTAGCCTCCACTCTGTCCAGAAGAGCTGTGTGGGTGGAGCCCCCCCACACGTGAGATGCATACTAGTTGCCAGCATGTCGTGCTAACCCTCACGACTCCAGACTCCCGTCACGACGTCGGCGCAGTAATCGCCAACAGTCTCAAGACCTCTTTCAAGACATGCCCGACACTTTCACATCAACAGCCAAGACCTCGTGTACCCTAGAGTCATGGGTAGACGTGGCCCAGAGTCGGCACAGTGTGAACGGGGATAAGGACTACCCACATGCTGCCCTGAAGACCATCTATCAACCCGGACTCTAGAATAGCTCTCCAAAGAGAGGCCTAAAGATGAGCTCCGGGGGGCAGTATCAGCCAAAACAAGATGGCGCCACTATAAGCATTCGCCTGCGCCACAACGGGCTGGGCCACCAGACCCCACCAGTGAAAATGCCTAACGGCGCAATAGGCCGCGACATGAAAAAAGTTTTTATTGTTCTTCTAGTTCAGTTTTCTAATAACCGTTATTTCCATTTTATCCCTGTTTATGTTGCCTCTCTAAGCTAGGTTATTTTATTCTATTTATGTTATTCTTTTCTTTAATAGCACACACATCTGTAAAAACGCACCTCACTCATTAACAAACAACAAAAACGCACTTTAGTCATACACATCTAACAAAAGCCTCACCTAAATTCTATGGAAATAACAAACAAACAAAAAAAGTCTTCTTTCACACACACACGCAACATCACCGAAGGACGTAGTAAAGCTGTCAGTCAACTTTTTTTTTCTGCAGCTGAACCCCGTGTCCTGCAAGACTTCTTTTAGCAAATCTAATTACCTTGCATCTCCTAAAAGAGGATGAAGAAGATAAGAGATAAACTTAACTAATATTACTAGAACCACTACCACTACTGCTACTCTACAACAACAACAACAACTACTACTACTACTACTACTACTACTACTACTACTACTACAATATCTTTTACTTGTTCAGATATTTTCCACTCCCTTTAAAATAAACTTGCCTGTATTGAAAATTAAGAAAAAAACGAAAATACTAATGTTAAAAAGAATTGATACAGGCCTGGATGCACTGAACTTTATACTGAAGAATAAAATTTAAAGATAAACGAGGAAAGAAGAAACATATTTGCCGAGTTATTGATCGAGAACAATTTTGGTGATAGCCAAGAGTTTGTTAACATTAAAACACACACACACACACACACACACACACTACTACTACACGACCACGGTAGCTTAGTGGAGAGAGTGTCTCCCTCACAATCAGAAGGACCGGAGTTCGATTCCCCGGCCGGGTGAAGAGAAGTTGGGTTTATCTTCTTTCAGGTGTAGCCACTGTTCACCTTGCAGAGAGTACATTGGTACCCGACGTCATGCAAGGAGTTGTGACCTCGTTGTCGCGGTGTTTTGTGTGTGAGTGGTCTCAGTCCTACCCAAAGATCGGTACTATGAGCTCTGTGCTCTTCCGTAGGGGAACGGCTGGCTGTCTCGAGAGAGACCCGAAGCAGACCAAGAGGTGAATTACACACACACACACACACACACACACACATACACACACACACACACCAGGCGGCGGTTCGAGCCCCGCTCAGGCCGGATTCTTTCGGTTGGCTAGGAGTGGTTACCGTCCCCCCTTGAGCAAGGGGGCTGGGATGTGTGGTATGTGAGGTCCTGGCAGTACCCAGAGATCGACGATAATGATCACTAGTTCACGTCAGGAGGGTAGTTGCTGGCGAAAGCGAGTCCAACTCGTGATCAGGCCACACACACACACACACACACACACACACACACACACACATGGAGCACCTGAGAATACAATTTACTTCTACAAAGATTAGTTTGCGACAAGCAGACACCCGCACAGCGGGAGGAAGTAATCATGGAAATACTACGAGGAGGAAATACTCATGTAAACACTACAAAGAAATCAGGCTTTCTACAACAACACACTGCAGTATAAGCCACTGTGCAACTAAATCATCAGGGAAATCCGCAAAGCCAAAGCCTCCTACTACCCATAAAAAATCCATGGCCTCAAAGAAACCAACCTAAGCCAGTGGTATCAGAAAATCAGGGATTTGTGCGGATTAAAGTATAACAGACAAGCCCCTCTCCCCTGCGTCGAACACCTGACCAAGGAAGAGGCTGTGGAGACAATTAACACCCACTTCTCCAATATCTGTCAAACACTCCCTGTCCTCGACCTCACTCACCTACCAGCCTACCTACCAACCCATGAGCCTCTACCTGAAATATAGGTGTTTGAGGTAATGAGGTCATTGTCAAAATTAAAGGCCAAACGCTCCACCACACCACTCGACATACCAGTGAGGCTCTACAGAGACTTTGACGCCGAGCTAGCAACGCCCCTCTGCTCCATGATCAACACCTCCATCCAACAGAGCCCCGCCCAATGAAAGACAGCATTTGTCACTCCCATCCCAAAAGCTTCCAGCCATCCCATCCCAAGCCTGTTATGTGAGGAGTTCATCTTCAAATGGGTCTACACACAACTTGCCCCCCACATAGACGCTCAACAGTTCGGCAACGTGAAAAGCTCCTCCACCACACACTGCCTCGTCAGCCTCCTTGATTTCACATACAAAGCCCTCGAGAAACGGTAGACCTCTGTAGCTCTTGTTTTCGTTGAGTTTCAATAAGGCTTTTGACCTTGTTGATCACACCACAGTGATCAACGAGGCCATTAACCTGGGGCTTCACCCAAGCCTGGTAGCGTGGATGGCTGACTACCTTAGCGCGCGTCACCAGGTTGTCAGATTCCAAGGCAGGACCTCGTCACCCAAGCCCCTCACCTGCGGGGTCCCCCAGGGCACGAAAATCGGCCCTTTATCATTTTTAATCCTCATAAATGACGCGATGATCAACACTCCCTCGCGGTGGAAATACGTCGATGACTCCACGGTAGGGAGCACTATTGACAATGTAAACCCTGACTACAGCCACCTGCACAACACACTTGACGACCTTCAGGACTGGACGAGGCTAAACAAGGTGACTGTCAACCAGAACAAGCAAGCCTTCATGCACGTCACCACCTCCACAACAGCAGCACCTCCACCAGTATATTATCATTATTATTATTATTATTATTACACACACACACACACGCACACACACACACACCTAGCAAACACGAAACACACTTTACACTCACGATAGCAGTGTAGACGGAAGCGATGACCCCCACTGTGATGACGGAGACCCAGAGCGGGAAGTCGGTGACGGAGGCGAGGGCGAGGGCAGGGGCGTAGATGACGACAGCTTGGTACAACAGCATCTGCACAACAAACATGCCGCCTGCAACACACCGGACCCAGCGTGTGCCGTACCGCATCTCCAGGTACTGACGGGAAGAGAGGAAGATATTGATGTTAAGCTACTGGAAATATTAACAAAGAGAGAAAAGGACGAGGTGAAGTTACTGGAATTAGAGAGAAAAATATGTGGTGGAATTAGCAGAAAGGTTATTTAAGAGGAACAAATATTTTTCAAGATCTAGTTATGTCAGATTCAAAGCGCTCAATTGGAAGGAGAGAAAGAAGAGAGGAACGTGTGAACGGGAATCGAAGGGGAAAAGAGGAATGTGGAGCGAGACCAGGGCGCCATTATCTGAAGCTTTTATAATGATGAGAAAAGGGAAAGTTGTTTAGAAGTTAGTGAAAGCCTGAAGACAAAGTCAGGGAGGTATAGATAGAAAGGAAGAGAGATATATATATATATATATATATATATATATATATATATATATATATATATATATATATATATATATATATATATATATATATATATATATATATATATATATATATATATATATATATATATAAATATATATATGATATATTTTTATATATATATATTTATATATAGAGAGAGAGAGAGAGAGAGAGAGAGAAGGAAATAACGAAAAATTGAATGAAGGATATATCGAAAATGAAAGAGAGAATGAACGGAAGAAAGGATAATAAAAAAAGAGAGGAAAAATAAAAGCATGATGAAGAGAATCAGGAAAAAAAAACACAAATTAGGGAGGGAAGGAAAGACGGAAGGAAGAAATTAAAGAAAGATAGGAGAAGAAAAGAGGGAAGGAAGAATGAAAACACGAAAGAAGGTAGAAAGGAAGGAAGGAAGAAAAGAAAGAAGAGAAAAAAAGGAAACAAAAATAAGAAAAAGTAAAAGGAGAGAAACAAACTGACACAAATTCTTGGCGAGAAAAAAAAATCACGACAGCAGCATCTTAATCATCAATACTAACAACATCAGCAATACTAATAACAATAACAATAATAACATACCTACACAGTAACACCCATTCCTTACCTCATACACCGAGGTCAGCTTCAGCTCATAGAAAAAGGGCATAAAGATGAAGGCAGCGACGGGAAGAGCCGCCTGATCGGCACAGATCACCCACCACTCAATGCCGTGGTAGTATGCCTCAGCGGGGCCCCCTGTGGTAGTAGTAGTAGAGGTAGTAGTAGTACTGGTAGTAGTAGTAGAGGTAGTAGTAGTAGTAGTACTGTAGAAGTAGTAGTAGTAGTAGTAGTAGTAGTAGTAGTAGTAGTAGTAGTAGTAGTTGTAGTAGTTATAGTAATAGTAGTGAGGGTGAGGGATGTGTTAATTTCTGATTTTATTTTATGTAGTAGGAGGAGGAGGAAGAGAGGCAGGAAGAGGAGGAGTAGGAGGAAGACGAAAAAGAAAATAAGGAAGACATAGAAACATGGAATCATGGAAAGACAGGTAATAGGAAGCCTATGGCTCATTACGGGCCGTGATCTGTCTGACAATCACTTTGTGCATGCTGAGCAGATCGAAGCAATTCGGTGCATCTTGTCCGTTTACTCTTGTTGTCACGAAGTAACGATCGATGCGATTTTTGAAGTTTGATTGTTTCTGCACTCACTACTTCAGAAGGAAGGCGTATGGCTCGGTTGGAGAAGAAACTCCGACCAATGTCTATACTGAATCGCTTCGCTTGAATGGATAGACTGTTGTTTCTAGGTATTGAATTGGTTTATAGCTAAAAAAAAAATGAGGTGGGTGACGCTATTGAAGTTCTTTAGGTACTTGAAGACCTGAATCATCTTCCCTCGTAAGCGTCTCTTTTTCCATCGAAAAGAGGTTGAGTCGCCTGTGGTCATACATACGGCAGAGGCCTCGCGAGTGGAATAATTTTCGTAGCGCATCGATGAATTTTGTCTAATAATTTAATGTCTTGCCTGTAATTAGGAGACCAGAATTTCACTGCATGCTCCAGGTGAGGTCTTACTATTAAGCTAAATAACTCACCATTACTTCCAGTGTGGAACACTCGAAGTTTTTCGCTATATACCCGAGCATTGTGTAAATTTTGTTATATGCTTTTTGCGGTGCTTTGCGTGTTTCAGGACACTGTTGGTGGTGACTCCAAGATCCGATTCCTCCTGCATGACCTGCAGAGGTCTCCTACACATGTTGAAAGTATGATTACTATTTCTGGATCCAAAAAGAATGACTTTGCATTTATGAGGAACAAAGATTAGATTTATTAGGAAAAAGAGAAGGAAGAGGAGGAGGAGGAGGAGGAGGAGGAGAAAAAAGAAGTAAAGGAAGAAAAGGAGGAGGAGGAAAAGAGAAGGAGAAATAGAAGGGGAAGGAGGGGGAAATATGGAAACATGGATGAGCAAACAGCAGAAAGCCTATTGGCTTATTGCAAGGCTGCCTGATTTCAGCGGTTCAATCAATCCGTCAGCCACAGGAGTGACCTGTGGAAAGGATTTAGCACTACTGTACGTACTCGTGGATGCATTCAATTAATTTCCGACGCAGCCAACTGACGGTCAATGCGATTCTGAAAAGAGTTGACTGTTTCCGTACTAAGTACTTCTGCAGGACGGTTGTTCCAGTGGACTACAACTCTGTTCGATAAATAACTCCTGCAGATATCTGTACTACATCGTCTCGCTTGAACTGAGGAGGAGGAGGAAAACAAGAAGGAAAAGAAGGAGAAGGAAAAGGAGGAGGAGGAGGAGGAGGAGGAGGAGGAAACATCGACGAGCAGGCAGCAAAATGCGTGTTGGGTCATTACGAGGCTGCCTGCTTTCAGTGATTTAATCAAACTGTCAGCCACAGGAGTGGCTTGCGGGAAGGACTGAAGCACTTCTGTACGTACTCGTGGGCACGTTTAGCTCACTTCCGACGCAGCAAAGTGATGGTCAATGCGATTTTTAAGAGAGTTAATTGTTTCCGCACTAACCACTCCTGCAGGAAGGCTGTTCCAGTGGCGGACGACTCTGTTCGAAAAATAACTCCTGCCGATATCCGTAAAGCATCGCTTGGCTTGAATTGTTTAACCGTTGTTTCTTGTTCGCGGGTTAGTTTGTAGTTTGGAGTGATCAACATTGCTGAACTTGTTCAGGTACTTGAAGACTTGTATCATGTCTCCCCGCAGTCGTCTCTTTTCCAACGTGAAGAGGTTGAGTCGCTTGAGTCTTTCTTCATAAGGTTGCGTTCTCAGTGATGGTATATATAATTTTCGTAGCGCGTCGCTGTACTCTCTCGAGTACTTCAATGTCTTTCTTTTAATTAGAAGACCAGAGTTGCACGGCGTATTCCAGGTGGGGTCTTACCAGCGAGTTATATAAGAATAGCATAACTCCCGGCGTCTTGTATTCAAAGTTCCTCGCTATAAACCCGGGCATAGCGTTAACTTTTTTTACAGGCGGATTTGCAGTGATTTGTGGGTTTCAGGTCACTGCTGATAGTGACCCCGAGGTCTCTCTGCTCCTGTACTGCCCGTAGTGATTCGCTACCCATGTAGTATGTGTGGTTGCTGTTTCTGGACCCGATGTACATTTGGTACATTACATTTGGTAGTGTTAAAAGACATCTGCCACTTTTCCGACCACTGAGTGATCTGGTCCAGGTCTCTCTGGATAGTTTCGCAGTCTTCTGTCGTGAGGGCCTTCCCTCTCACCTTGGTGTCATCAGCAAATTTAGATAGAGTGGATTTTAATCCTAGTTCTAGGTCGTTGATATATATAATAAATAGTATGGAGCCCAGCACTGACCTTTGTGGCACTCCACTTTTAACCAGTGAGGTAATCTTTTATCCACGCAATCAGATTGTCTCCTAGTCCCGCCGATTTCAGTTTCTTGAGAAGTCGTTCGTGTGGTACCTTGTCAAAGGCCTTTTGGAAGTTTAGATAGATAACATCGCTGGGGACGTGATTATCCCAGTTTTCATATATACCTTGGAAGAAGTCCTGTAGGTTGGTCAAGCAGGAGCGCTTATTCCTGAAACCGTGATGAGCATCAGAAATAATATTGTTGTCTTCAAGAAACTTGACGAATTTCTCTCTTATAATCTTCTCGAAAACTTTTCCCGCCACTGAAGTCAAGTTGATTGGCCTGTATTTCAAGGCCACGCTCTTGTCTCCCTTCTTGTAGATCGGTGTTACGTTCGCTTGCTTCCAGTCTTCGGGAACTGTATTTTGTTGTAGTGTCGAATTATAGATGGCAGTGAGTGGCTTGAGTATTTTCTGCATGAGTTCCTTGAGCAGCCTGGGTGACAAGTCGTCGGGTCCGGTCGATTTGTTTGTCTCTAGTTTATCTTGGTACGTTTGAGCTTTTTTGAGCCAATTTCTAGGGGTGTGACTCCCCTCGGTGGAATAGGACTCTTGGGTATCGACTCTGTGTTCTCGACTTTGAACACAGACGCGAAGTTCTTGTTCAGGATTTCGACCATGTGTCTGCTGTGTGGTTAGGGCGCCGCTTTCATCTTTTAGGGGACCAATTTTGCTTTTCGACTTCTTTTTTTGTTCTTATATAAGTGAAAACCTTTTTCGGATTAGACTTGGATTCGCGTGCTATTCGCTTCTCATAGTCGCGCTTACATTGGCGGATGAGGGTTCTGCAAGCTCTGAGGCTGCGGTGGTAATGTTGATGTGCTTCATCTGTGTTGGTTTACTTCAACAAATTATACTTTATTTTCTTCAAATTTATCGCCCTTCTGACTTGGATAGTAATCCACTGTGGATTTACGCCGTTGTTTGTTCTCGTAGTCTTCATGGGGACCGTTGTCCTCTCTACTTTTAGGAGTTTATTTTTTAAGTAACTCCACGCGTCGTCGGCAAGGGAGAAGATTAGGTGTTATCAAGTAGTTTGAAGTAATAGTTCACGAGCAAAATTAAAACTAGCTTTTCTGTAGTCTGGCATCTTGGTTGTGTTTTATATAAGCCCGTGTTCCGTTCTAATGCTGAGGCGAATTTTTTTTATTATTTTTTTTTTCAGCACAGAGAGCAACTCAGGGCAAAGAAAAAAATGTAAAAAACAAACAAAAAAACGCTAATTGTTCCTCTCATACAGTGATAGGTATAGAGGACAAAAGAGAGGTCAATTTCGGATGGAGAGGTGTCCTCATACACTCTTCTTGAAATAGGTCAAGTCATAGGCAGGAGGAAATATAGACGAAGGAAGACTGTTCCAGAGTTTACCAGAGAAGGGAATGAAAGAATGGAGATACTGGTTAACTCTTGCATAAAGGGTTTGGACAGTATGAGGATGAACATGAGTAGACAGTCGTGTGCAGCGGTGCCGCAGGAGGGGGAGGCACGCAGTTAGCAAGTTCAGAGGAGCAGTCAGGATGAAAATATCGATAGAAGATAGAAAGAGATGCAACATGGCGGCGGAATTTAAGAGGTTGAAGGCTGTCAGTAAGAGGAGGAGAGCTGATGAGACGAAGAGCTTTAGGTCGGTATTACAAGAGACTTTACTTTCTCGTATCAGCTATTTCTAAAGGTCAAAGAAGGGGTCAGTCGGGTTTTAATGAGTGTTTCATTAGGTTCACAGTACAGAGGAAGAGTCACACTACCACCAGGGTCATAAAACTACCCCTGGAAATGCCCACAACTCCTAAGAAAGCCTTGGAAAATTTATGCTTTTGGGCGGCGAAATGTTTTATAATACGACCTTTAGACTCCACTCTGTCCAGAAGAGCTGTGTGAGTGGAGCCTCCCCATACGCGTGATGCATACTCTATACGAGGGCGGACAAGGCCATTATATATGGAAAGCATCTGTGCGGGGGAGATGAACTGGGGGAGACGATACAGAACGCCCAACCTCGAGGAAGTTGATTTAGTAAGAGAGATGTGAAGTTTCCGGTTGAGATTTTGAGCTAAGGATAGACCGAGGATATTTAGTGTTGAAGAAGGTGACAGCTGAGTGTTGTCGAAGAATAGGGGATAGGTGTTTGGAAGATTGTGTCGAGTTGATAGGTGGAGAAATTGGGTTTTTGAGGCATTGAAGGACACAAGGTTGCTTTTACCCCAATCGGAAATGATAGCAAGGTCTGAGGTTAAGGGCTCTGCAGCCTCCAGTCTGGAGTCTTGTAATTCCTGTTGAGAGGGTCTTCTGCTAAAAGAAGTTGAATAATACAGAGTGGAGTCGTCAGCGTATGAGTGGATAGGACAGTTTGTTTTAGAAATAAAATCATTGATGAAAAACAGGAAGAGAGTGGGTGATAGAACAGAGCCCTGTGGAACACCACTGTTGATAGGTTTAGGGGAAGAACAATGACCGTTTACCACAGCAGAGATAGAACGGCCGGAAAGGAAACTGGAGATAAAGGAACAGAGAGAAGGATAGAATCCAAAAGAGGGCAGTTTAGAAAGCAAGGACTTGTGCCAGAATCTATCGAAAGCTTTCGATATGTCTAGCGCAACTGAGAAAGTTTCACCGAAACGGCTAAGAGAGGATGACCAAGAGTCAGTAAAGAGAATAAGAAGATCGCTAGTAGAACGCCCCTTGCGGAACCCATACTGGCGATCAGATAGAAGGTCAGAAGTGGAAAATTGCTTTTGAATCTTCCGGTTAAGGATTCCTTCATAAGTTTAAGATAGACAGGAAAGTAAAGCTATAGGGCGGTAGTTTGAAGGATTGGAACGGTCACCCTTCTTAGGCACATGCTATATGAAGGCGTACTTCCAGCAGGAAGGAAAGGTAGATGTTGATAGGTAGAGATGAAAGAGTTTGACCAAGCAGGGTGTCAGCACGGAAGCACTGTTTTTAAGAACAATAGGAGTCACTCCATCAGCTCCAAAAGGCTTCTGAGAGTTGAGGCCAGAGAGGGCATATATAGCATCGTTCTTAAGAATCTTAATAACAGGCATAAAGGAGTGAGAGGGGGGATGTGTAGGAGTTTTTACAGAATGTTTGAGAGAAGAGTTCAGCCTTAGAGATAGATGAGACGGCGGTGCTGCCATCAGGGTTAAAGAGAGGGGGGAAAGATGAAGAAGTGAAATTGGAGGCAATATTTTTAGCTAAGTGCCAGAAGTCCCGGGAAGAATTAGAAAAAGCGAGGATGAAGAAGTGAAATTGGAGGAGATAGCAGAAGTCCCGGGAAGAATTAGAAAAAGCGAGGTTTTGTGGTGATCGCAACCGTTCAGTTTCTCACCGACCCTCCCTTCGCGTACGAGATCGGAGTCAGTCACGAGTACGAGGTCTAGGATATTGTTTTCTCGCGTTAGTTGAATAATAATCTGGGCCAGAAATGTGTCTTATAACATTTCGAGTACCCTATTACCCTCCTGGTCTCCATTCATTGTGTTCCAGTTGATTTTGGGACAGTTGAAGTCCCCAATAATTACTGACTGCTTGTTTTGTGTTATGGTATGAATTTCTTCATACAGTGCTGCGTCGTCAGCTGCTTGTTGCTTAGAAGGTCTATATACGGTACCAATCGTCAGCTTGTTATGTTTGCTAGTTTCTAGCTCGATTAAGAGGAGAAGGAGGAAAAGGAGCAGGAGGAGGAGGAGAAAGAGGAGGAGGGAGGAGGAAAAAGAGAAGGAGGAGAAGAAGGAAGAGGAGGAAGAAGAGGAGGAGAAGGAGGAGGAGGAGAAGAAGGAAGAGGAGGAGAAAGAGGAGGAGGAGAAGGAGGAGAAAGGTAGAAGGGGCATATGTAGAGGTTTAATTTTCTGTATAAAAGTTAAATCCTCGTCATCATCAACCCTACTAGTCCACACAACAGGACAAATGTCTTAACGGGCGTCCTCCACCTCCGTGTCTGTTTGATAATGTACTCTGCCCCCCTCTACCCCGGTTTTAATCTCATCCCTCCACCGCGCACTCTGTCTGCCTTGACCTCTACAGTTTCTTAGGCTGCCTCACTGTTATTTTGTTTGTCTATATTCTATCAGTTGTACGCATGATATGACCTGCGTAAGTCCCTTTTATTATCTCAAAATAATCACCACTGAGTGCCGGAGTCGATCGATCGATAACTAACGCCATAAGCAAGTTTGCTGATGACACTTCAGGAGGAACTAAATGCCCAGTATGAGTGGGCCGACAAATGGATGATACAGTTCAATATCGACAAAAGCAACGTCATTTGTGTGGGAAAGAATAATCCCCAGACTAATTACACATTTAATACCGAGCCTTTTGACAACTCAAGCTGTGAGGGGGATTTGACTGTGCGTGTGAACTCTGACCTGCCATCCAGAAATCAGTGTATTATCGCCAGAAACCGTGCAAATAGAATCTTGGTTTTATTTCGAGAAACGTAAACAACCACAGCTCAGAAGTTATCCTCAAGTTGTAATTGGCACTAGTTAGACTTCACCTGGATTATGCTGTTTTTTGGGTGCCCATATTAAAGGGTGGATAGATTCACTCGAAGCAATGCAGAGGAGAATGACGAAAATGATTCAAGGACTTAGGAGCCTACCGTACAAACAAAGCCTAAAGCAACTTAACTTGCATCCATTAGAAAGACGTAGAGTGCATGGGGATTTAACTGAGATATTTCTAAAGGGATGAAGAGGATTAACAAGGGCAATTTAAATAAAGTGCTTACATTAAAAACCGATGTGAAAACATGCAGTAACGGGTATATGTTGGATAAATTCAAGGTCAGGACTGCTCCTCTGAACATGTATGCATCCCCTCCACCCGCGGCCCCGCTGCACACGACTTTCCAGTTTTGTTCATTACTATTTTGCTCAAATACCTTATGCAAGACCTAACCAGCATCTTCAGGCTTTTATCCCTTCCGCTGGTTAACTCTGAAACAGCCTTCTTTCATCTGTATTTCACTATTTCTTTCTGCCTACGACTAGAACTCTTTCAAGAAGAGAGTGTATCAAGTCACTTCTCCACCCGAAATTCACCTCTCTTTTGACCTCTCGCTCTGTTTTCTTTTGTTGGAGCAGTGTCTAGCGTTTATTTTATGTTATTGTTTCTTCCCCTTGAACTGCCTCCCTTGTTATAAAAAAATAGGAATTAACTAATTCATGAACAGAGTGGTGGATGAGTGGAAGAAACTGAGCAGGTATGCAGTGGAGGCAAACACAACTGAAAGCTTCAAACGGAGATTAGATGCATTTATGGACGGGAAGGGAATTCGGCGAGTAACCCATCTTCATCTACAGCTGCCTTGTGTACGCCGTCTGGCCTCCTGTAGTCTCCTTACATCTTTGTGTATCATTGTGTTTAACAAACCCGGGCCTTCAGAATAGAAGTCAGGGCTGCATACAGGTTCGATTCCCGGCAGTCAGTGGTATACGTTTCCAAATGTTTCACTGCTTTACTACAGTTCTCTGATCGATTTTTTCTTCTAAATTATCACTAGAATATCTTCGACTTTTATCCGTTCTTTATGAAATATGAAATATGATATATCAGTAAAAAGACACACGGAAACCTTATATAAATTAATAAAGAAAAATAGCATATAAGTTAATTAAAGCACATAACATTCACTTACCCAGCACAAGAATAGCAGAAATGTAGGACGCAAGGAGGGAGATTGAAACAGGAAAGCATGTCAGACTTCGACCACCCAACAGGAACTCATCATTGGCCTTATTTCTGCTCTTGATGGCGTAGTATATCCCGATAGCGAGGGAGGCAGCCAGCATGCTCCCGAAGACAAGGTAGTCAGGCCAGGTAAAGGTCCCCCGCATGCCCTGGGACCAGTCAAATACCCCTTCTAACATCTTGGTGGCTTCTGTTTAGATTACGTTGGCAGGAGGTTTGAAACACTGAGGTTGCTTGCGTATGTTGTTTGTTGTGGATTTTGTAAATCTGCTACGGTGACGGGAGGAAAGTGACTGACGTAGGTTGAAGACACTGAGACTGCTTGCTTGTGCCGTTGTCTTGGGATCTTGAGGATTTGCTACGTGTACGTCAACAGAAAGGAGGTGAGTGACGCAGAGTTGAGACGAGACTCGGGATTTTGTGGATTCCCTACGTTGACGGGAAGGGGTGAGTGACGCAGCGGTGACGATGTGGTTGCTTGCTTTTATCGTCGAGTCGGTGGTGCGTGCTTCCTATTCATCTTGTGTTGCATTCCCGTTTTATTCTCTCTCTCTCTCTCTCTCTCTCTTCACTTTTTCACTTGTCACTTCTATCCATTTCTCGTTTAATTTCTCTTTTTTTTCTTTATTCTCTTCCACAACTTTTTTTTCTCTTTATTCTCCTTGGTTTATTTCGTGACTAATATATTTTTCCACATCGTATGATTTTCTGTTCTCACTTTATAAAGCGAATCACTGTCTTTATATTATCTTCGTTCACTTCCTCGTCTTCTCTGGCTCAGCGGAAGGTCATTTCCGTCCGGTCTGAGAAAAAAATTTATGCAAGGTCGGTCGTGATTGGCTTGATAAAGATTTGTTAATTTCGTTATTTGTTTATTTGTTTGTTTGTTTGTGATGTGTGTGTGTGTGTGTGTGTGTGTGTGTGTGTGTGTGTGTGTAAGGATTAGTAAATGAAGAATATAAGACCTACACACACACACACACACACACACACACACACACACACACACACACACACACACACACACACACACACACACACACACACACACACACACACACACACACGAACACACACACACAAACACACACACACACACACACACACACACACACGGCCCAGACCTGACCGAGGTCAGACGTGGGTCACGGCGCTCCGAAAGGAGCAGCCAGGGGCCAGCCTGTTGGCCTCCCCCCTTTCCCTCCATCCCCCTCTCCCTTTTCATCAAAACCCAACACCGAAAGATACTTTTGTGACATCATGGTGACAGACAGTGAGTGCAGTGCGTTTGTGATGCCGTGAAGACACTGAAGAGTAGAAATGGTCGGTGTGACGTCGACGCGGCCTTACCATCCAACCGACGCCCCAGGTGCCCCCAGGTACACCAGCCCGACCATCATGGTGCTGGGAGAATTCGGTTCAGGTGCAGTGCAGTGTTGAGGCCCGTCACTCAGGTGTACTCATGGTTGGGGCAATCAGCACGCCGCTCAACATACAAGGCAGTGCAGACGATATAGATGTTCCCACGCCTACTGCCGCGCGGTCCACCTCTTCCTATCTTGTCACACCGGCTGGATAGAATAGCAGGTCATCGCTAAGCCCATAAGCTGAGTGACGGCCGACACCGCCTCTACCTGCACCCCTGACCCTTTTTGACCTGGGATTGACCTTGGGCTTACACCTGACCCGTCATCCGAAAAAACACACCGTCCCCTACCGCACCAGCGCACTGCATTCCACCACCTCACCTCCCCCCCAGACCCCCATATCCCTTTCACATTGTACATTTTTTTTTCTATTATATTCCAAAACTGTATTTGTAACATGTATATTTCCAGCTTTACAGCTGCTATTATTTAATAAACCGTTTATTATTATTATTATTATTATTATTATTATTATTATTACACACACACACACACACACACACACACACACACACACACACACACACACACACACTACTACATACCGTCTAAATAACTTAAGTAAGAGATCAGGAGAGCGACTCAATCCAGTTATAATCTATCAAAAAAACAATGCATTTATTGAACATGATAATGCACAATGATATTAATAATGATGATGATAATAATAACTAATAATAATAACAGTAATTATAATAATATTATTATTTTCATTAATAATAATAATAACAATAATAATAGTAATAATAAAAATATAATAACAATAACAATAATAATAACGATAATAATATTAATAATAATAATAATAATAATAATAATAATAATAATAATAATAATAATAATAATAATAATAATAATAATAATAATAATAATAATAATAATAATAATAATAATAATAATAATAATAATAATAATAATAATAATAATAATAATAATAATAATAATAATAAATATAATAAATATAACAATAAAATAGTAATAATAATAATAATTATAATAATGATATTTATAATAATAATAATAGCTAACAAATAAATTAATAAATCTGGCAATATTATATAATGTATAACTCTCAGTATATACGTATTAATAATATAGTTTTATAACTCTCTCTCTCTCTCTCTCTCTCTCTCTCTCTCTCTCTCTCTCTCTCTATATATATATATATATATCAGGAAGGGGTCTAGATGGTCAGCCAGGTCAGTGTGTGGGCACAATGCTCTTGCACGCCGTTACAAGCCGACAATTTCCAGTCCTCGACGAGGGCCGAAGACAACCCAATTGCCGTCCCGATGACCACCTAGAAACTCAGACTTTAAGTTGATTTAGATTTTTGAAAAATATTTGTCAATTTTTTTATTATTATTTCATCGCACTTTAAAAAAAAATCACTATTATGAAAAAACAAACAATAGCAAACTTTAATTTCCTGTCCTTTCTGATTAAAATGCTTTTAAAATGAAAGAGATCGGCCCATAAATTAGGGAGGAGTTACACTTAGAACATAAGGAATTTAACATAGAATTCGCAGTTTTAACCCCCCCCCCTTAAAAACAAGCTACTGTCCCTGCACTCACCATGTGATTGCTGAGTCTATTCCATTCCCCCACCACCCTATTACTAAACCAATGCCTGCCTATTTCCCTTCTAAATCTATACTTTTCTAATTTAAATTCATTATTGCGTGTTCTATCTTGGTGGCTAATTCTCAGTACTTTACTTATATCGCCTTTGTGGCAACCCTTGACCCATCTGAATATTTCTATCAGATCTCCCCGCACTCTTCGTCTTTCTAGAGAATGTAAGTTAAGATGTTTCAGTCTATTTTTATATGGGAGGTTCCTAAGTCCCAGAATCATCTTGGTCATCCTCCTCTGAACTGATTCTAACAAGTAGATGTCCATTCTGTAGTGTGGGCACCAAAACTGGACAGCATAATCTAAGTGAGGCCTAACTAACAACACCTGCCTCTGTCACATATGTGCATATAATGTATCAATTAACACACACACACACACACACACACACACACACACACACACACACACACGTCTGCTAACCGGGTTGTGTTTTAGCATGGTATGGGGGATGCTCTGAGTGGGCCCGTCTTCCATTTATAGCATTTAAAGCTGGTGAAGGATGAGTGAGGAGGATGATAAGTGGGAGACACCGAAAAGAAGAGGAAAAGGAACTGGAACAAGACAGAATATGCGAGAGGAAGCTATGAGAGGTTGTGAGGATAGCGAAGATGACTGTTACGAAACTATCGAGCCTAGCTTCTCTGGATTTGGTAATATGGAGTCGGCATTGTACAGAAGAGTGTTGTGGATGGAGAAGAAATTAAATACGTGGATCGCAAGATTGAAGTTCATGGAGGAGGAAGACAAGCAAGGTAAGAAGATGCACAGTGATTTACGGTCAAGAGTGCGCAGCCTAGAGGACAGCGAAAAAAAAAAACTACTTCAGGAAAATGAGGAGTTGAGAGAGAAGTTGGAGAAATATGAAAAAAAATGATGAAGGAAGGACCAGGAGTCGTAAGAAAGGGAAATGAAGACCTGATGGAGATAATGGGCAAGGAAGAAAAGAGAGTAAGGGAGGAAATGTTGGGTGAAATGAATACCTGGAAAGTAGAACATGAAAAAGCTAATGTAAACTTCAAGGAAGTAATTGAAAAGCAACTGAAGGAAGAGAAGGAAAATGTAGAAAAAGAAGTGGTCAAGGTTAAAAAAAAAATAAGATTTAGTAAGAGATGTGGCGGATAAGAAAAAGTGTAATAATATTTGGAATGAAAAAAAAGAATATAACGTATAAACCAAGAGGGTAAAAGGAAGAACTAAAATCAGTGAAGGACTTACTGAAAAACCTTAATGATGAAGAACTAGAGTTAGGCTGGGCCCTTATATAGAAGGTAAAACGAGGCCAGATAAATTAAGATTAAAATCACAGCAGGTAACTGAGGATATATGGTATAGAACAACTAGACTAAGGGAAATAGATGAATGTATGGAAATATATATATATATATATATATATATATATATATATATATATATATATATATATATATATATATATATATATATATATATATATATATATATATATATATATATATATATATATATATATATATATATATATATATATATATATATGAAGAAAAATAGAAATGAAGAAGAAAGGAAAAAATGGAATGAAATGCAAACAGATGCAAAGTAAAAAAATAATGCAAGATCAGAAGAGGAAGAAAATTTTTTTGGGGGGGGGGCGGGGAGAGTTTTGGGGGACGGCGAAGAAATGGTACGTAAGGGAAAAGCCAAAATTGAACCGAATCTAGACAAAACTGGAACAACTAAAGGTTTAAGTGTAATATACACCAAAATAGATGGGATAATACCTAGAAAATTGGAATTACAAGATTACCTAAAGGAAAAGGAACACAAGATTGTGTGTTTAACGGAAACAAAGCTAAAAGAGGAAATTCAAATAGTTTTTAACAATAACTACAATGTATGGAGGAAAGATAGGAAGGGTAAAGGTGGTGGAGGAGTGATGATAATGACGAGAAAGGAGTTGTTAGTAAAATCAGTAACAATTATATGGAGAAGGAAAGGCGGAAATAGTGAGTGTTAACTTGGAGGATAAAAAACAGAGAAATGCTGACGCTAATAGTAACCTATGTACCACCAAAAACAAACTCATGGAACAGAGAAGATTATGAGACGATGACTGAGGATATCATTCAGTGTTTGAGTAGATTACTTAAGCAAATAAGTGTCTTGTTGGTTGGTTGGGAAACATTCGAAGGTGGAGGAAGTGAGATGGCATAGGGGGAAAGATTCCAAAAACTGACAATGGAAAACTTAATGATGCAGTGGGTGACTGAAAATACAAGATACAGGAGTGATGACGAACCAGCGAGACTGGATCTGGTACTGACGAAGGGAGTGCACCTGTTAAAATAACTAAGATATGTGTGTCCCATGGGAAAAAGTGATCATGTGATAATAGAGTTGGAAACCGATGAAGAAGTCACTGAGAAAGACGAATCATATAAAGGAAAAAGGAGAAACTACAGGAAAGCGGATATAGAAAATCTTAAGAAATATTATGAAAAACTGGACTGTGGAAAGTTAAAAAGAACAAACGAGGTCCAGGTAAAGTATGATATTTTCATGGAGGCATATGAGACAGGGGTAAAAAAATATGTCCCATTATATAAACCAGTAGAAAGAGGAAAGAAAGATTGGTTTAATGCAAGATGTGCAGGTGCAAAGAAAAAAAAGAGACAAAGCGTGGAAGAGATTGAAAAGAAATAAGAACCAAAGGAATAAAAAAGACTTTAAGATAGCAAGAAATGAATATGTGAAAATAAGGAGAGAAGAAGAGAAAGGATACAAAAAGGATATTGTTGAAAAGTGCAAGGAAGAACCTAAATTGTTTTATAGGTTTATAAATGGAAAAATCAAACCAAAGGAAAAAATAGAAAGATTGAATGATGGAAATATGATTATTGAAAATCCTAAAGACATGACTGAGCTACTAAACAAGAGGTTTCAACAAGTTTTTACAAAAGAATCAAAATTTAATGAATCATAAGATGACAAGTTAAATGTTCAAACGGATGAAGTAATAATAACTAAAGAAGAGATATATAAAATGATGAAGGAGCTGGAAGGGAGGAAAGCAATAGGACCGGATGAAGTCTCAGGTTTAATTCTGAAAGAATGCAGAAATTAGCTGGTTGGACCAGTATATAATATCATAAGATGCTCAGTATCAACTGTTAAAGTACCTCAGGAGTGGCGGAGGGCTGAGGTGGTCCCTATATATAAAAGTGGGAAAAAGGAAGAACCTCTGAACTATAGACCAGTATCATTGACCAGTATAGTTTGTAAAATATGTGAAAAAGTGACAAAGAAATAATGGACAAAATTTCTAGAAGAACACAATATAATTACAGAAAACAGTATGGCTTTAGAAAAGGGCGTTCATGTGTAACAAACTTATTGAGCTTTTACTCGAGAGTAACGGACATAACACAGGAGACGGATGGATGGGCAGACTGCGTGTATTTGGATTTAAAGAAGGCTTTCGACAAAGTTCCACACACAAGACTACTATGGAAGCTGGAAAATAGAGGAGGATTGAAAGGGAAAATGAAAAACTGGATGGAAAGTTACTTAAAGGGAAGATAAATGAGAACAGTGGTAAAGGACATGAAATCGGAATGGAGAAATGTAGATAGTGGGGTGCCTCAAGGATCGCGTTTGACACCAATACTTTTCCTAGTATATATAAATGATATATCGGAGGAAGTAAATAGTTACATGAGTTTGTTTGCAGACGATGCGAAACTGCTGAGACACATAAGAAACAGTAAAGACTAAAATTCTGCATGAGGACCTAAATAAAATTTGGGACTGGAGTATGAAATGGGGGATGGAGTTCAATGTGAAGAAATGTCATGTAATGGAAATGGAAAAGAGTGAAGGGAGACCAAAATGGACATATAGAATGGGAGATGGAGAAATATTAAAAGTTCTAGAAGAGAGAGAGAGCTGGGAGTGATAATACAAGATAATCAACAGTCTGAGAGTCAACTAAATAGGATATTCGGAATGGTGAGAAATATAGGAATAGCATTCTATTACATGGATAAAGATATGATGAAAAAGATGATTAACACTATGATTAGACCAAAGTTGGAATATGCGGAAACTGCGTGGTCTCCCCATGAGGAGAAACACGTAAAAAAACTACCAAGAATACAAAGGATGGCAACGAAAATGGTACCATAACTGGAGGAATTGTCATATGAAGAAAGGTTAAAGGAAATGGACCTGCCAACATTGGAACAAAGAAGAAAAAGAGGAGACCTAATACAGATTTACAAATTGTGGAATGAAATGGAAGAAGTAGATAACGAGGAGTTGCTACTAAGAGAAGTAAGAAACACCAGCAACACACGAGGACACAGTAAAAATATTGAAAAAAGGAATATACTTGAAACACATAAAAAAATATAGCTTCCCGCAAAGAAACATGGAGGTTTGGAACAGACTAAGTGAGGGTGTACTATCGGAGAGGAGTGTGCACAAGTTTAAGGAAAAACTGGACAAGTATGTACAGATATGGAGACGGGACCACACAAGCATAAGCCCAGGCCCTATGAAACTACAACTAGGTAAACACAACTAGGTAAATACACACACAGTCCGTGGCGCAGCTGGTAGAGCCCTGCGCTGCCAGGCTTCACGGTCTGACAGGGCGGCGGTTCGAGACCGCTCAGTCCGGATTCTTTCCGTTGACTAGGAGTGGTTACTGTCCCCCCTTGAGCAAGGGGGATGGGGTGTGTGGTGTGTGAGGTCCTGGAAGTACCCATAGATCGACGATAAAGAGCACTCGCTCATGTCGGGAGGGTACCTGCTGGCGATTACGAGTTCAACACGTGATCAGGCCGTGGTGAATTACACACACAAACACTTACTAACCCATCCACCCACACTCCTTCCCTCCCCCACACAGAAACACCCAACCAGCGAACACACACACACACACACACACGCACACACACACACATTCCTTCGTCACAAATCTGCATTATATATCACCATAGCCGACAATTTTCAGCTCATCGCTACACATGATTGCACAGAAAGCTTCATTAGTTCGTATTGATGACATTGTTTATGGGTGTGGTTGAGACGGCTATGGGATGCGGAGGGTGGTTGTGTTGGTTTTGGCGGTAGCGACAGTGAAGATGTGGAAAGGGAAACAGTGTGTGGTTGTTTTGGTTTTGGTGGTGGTGGTGGTGGTAATGTGGAAACGAGAAACTGAGTGGTAATGGAGGACGGTGGCTGGTGGTAAGGTTATGTGTTAGGGTAGCGATGTAAGTTGTTTCTTTCGTGGTGATGTGTTATTGTTGGTTGAGAGAGAGGCACAAAAAATTTTCACCGTAACTTTGATGTAGTGAGGATGATAAATTTTGCTTGATGCACCGAAACGAATGATAGGAAAAATATATATGTATATATGAACATTTTCTCTCTCTCTCTCTCTCTCTCTCTCTCTCTCTCTTCTCTCTCTCGACCATTGGAATGTCAAGTCGATCAGAGAAGAAAATACACACACACACACACACACACACACACACACACACACACACACACACACACACACACACACACACACACACACACACACACACACACACAATACCTCGAGCAAATACTGTGACATCCCTTCAAGGCTTTCTCCTGACTGTACATATATAGTATCTCTCTCTCTCTCTCTCTCTCTCTCTCTCTCTCTCTCTCTCTCTCTCTCTCTCTCTCTCTCTCTCTCTCTCTCTCTCTCTCTCTCTCTCTCTCTCTCTCTCTCTCTATGAGTGCGCGTCGACATTAAAGCTCAATCATCAGTGACTGAAAATAAAGTAAAGGTGCCCAATTTCAAAAGAGCTAACTTCGTAGAAATCCGACAAAAACTAACAGAAATACAACTATCAGATGACGGCAACGTAGAGGAAGCCTGGCTAAGCCTTAAAAATCACTTACTCACTCAGCAGAACACATTCGTCCCCTTGTGCGAGAAGCGAATTAACACCAATAAAAGCCCACCGTGGTTTAATAGCGAAATTAAACAATCAGTCAATGAGAGAAAATTGTTTTACAGGTTAAAGAAAGAACAAAGCACGCCCGAAAACATTAGACTTTATAATGATGCCAGGCGACGAGTAAAAAGACTAGTAGGTCAGGCAAAGCGTAGATACGAAGAAAATATTGCAGCCAACTGTAAAAATAATCCGAAATCTTTCTTCAGTTACATAAACAACAGAAAGGCGATCAAAAGTGGTATTGGACCTTTAACAAACAGCGACGGTGCACTAGTGACTGACAGCCAACACATTGCAAACCTCTTAAACAATTACTTTTCCTCGGTGTTTAATACTAACAGTCTTCCTCTCGCTACCACCAACACCAGTACTATTGTAAATCTCGAGCATGCATTGCCTAATTTTGAAATAACAACCGATGAAGTCCTTAAAGCTCTCCATTCACTTAAAACAAATAAAAGTCCTGGACCTGACAAAGTATATCCAACTCTGCTGAAAGAAACAAAGAGCGAAATACTCTCCTCCCTCACAACCGTATTCAATATGTCCTTGCGACAAGGCATCGTACCTTCAGATTGGAAAAAGGCTAACGTGACACCGATTTTCAAGAAAGGAGACAAAAAAGTACCAGGTAATTACAGGCCCATTAGTCTAACTTCGGTTGTAGGTAAGCTACTTGAGGGCATAATTAGAGACAAAATTGTGAATTACCTTGAAAGCCACTCATTCATTGGGGACTCACAACATGGCTTCAGAAACCAAATCACTGGACGTAGTCTATCTTGATTTCCAGAAAGCGTTTGATAAAGTCCCGCATCATAAATTACTTTACAAATTAAAGCAAATAGGTATTGACGGTCAAGTAAACCAATGGATCGCGAATTGGTTGAGCAACAGACAACAAAGAGTAGTGATTGACGGATTTAACTCAGAGTGGGCGCCTGTCACTAGTGGCGTCCCTCAGGGCTCGGTCCTTGGCCCAGTGCTCTTCATTATTTACATCAACGACGTGGATGTTGGACTCAATAACCGCATTAGTAAATTTGCAGACGACACAAAGATTGGCAACTCGGTTCTCACTGACGAAGACAGGCAAAGCCTCCAAGAGGATTTGCACAAAATTTCAGCTTGGTCGGATAGATGGGAGATGCCCTTTAACGTAGACAAGTGCCAGGTCCTTCAAGTTGGAACGAGGAATAAGAAGTTCGAATACGAAATGCGCGGCGTTAAACTCAAAAGCGTTCAATGCGTCTAAGACTTGGGGGTCAAAATCGCGTCAAACCTCAAATTCTCACAGCAATGCATCGATGCAGCAAATAAAGCGAACAGAATGTTGGGCTTCATTAAAAGAAACTTTGTATTCAAGAATAAAGATGTAATACTCCTGCTCTACAACAGTTTAGTCAGACCCCACTTGGAATATGCGGTACAGTTTGGTTTGGTCCCCACCATGCAAAGGATATTGCTAAATTAGAAGGTGTTCAGCGTCGGGCAACGAAAATGATCCCTTCCCTGCGCACCAAATCCTACGAAGAAAGACTTTCTACCCTTAACATGTTCTCTCTTGAGAAACGTCGCCTCCGAGGAAAACTGATCGAATGTTTTAAAATACTTAATGGTTTCACGAATGTAGACAGATCAACATTGTTTATGATCGATGACACTTTGCGCACGAGGAACAATGGCGTAAAACTCAGATGTAGACAAGTAAATTCAGACTGCACCAAATTTTTCTTCACCAACGTTGTAGTGCGAGAATGGAATAAGCTTCCACCGTCAGTGGTCCAGTGTAACACGATTGACTCCTTCAAAAATAAGCTCGACCGTCACTTCCTTCAACTTAATATCAACTAGAGTAGAAATGCAACGTTTTGGAGTCTTCTGATTAATGTAAGATCACTTAGGTTTAAGGACAGACCACCAAGTCTGGACCATGGGGTCTGTGTGTTCTGATTTTCTATGTAAATCTATGTATATCTCTCTCTCTCTCTCTCTCTCTCTCTCTCTCTCTCTCTCTCTCTCTCTCTCTCTCTCTCTCTCTCTCTCTCTCTCTCTCTCTCTCTCTCTCTCTCTCTCTCTCTCTCTCTCTCTCAACCATTGGAATGTCAAGTCGATCAGAGAAGAAAATACACACACACACACACACACAATACCTCGAGCAAATACTGTGACATCCCTTCAAGGCTTTCTCTTGACTGTACATATATAGCCTCTCTCTCTCTCTCTCTCTCTCTCTCTCTCTCTCTCTCTCTCTCTAATATAAACACGTGGTTTGCAATTTGTTATGGATCAGACGTTTAAGTACACACACACACACACACACACACACACACACACACACACACATATTTAGGGAGGCGGTGGCGAAGTGGTTAGCGTGCGGTCTTGATGAGGCCGTGGACCTAGGTTCGAGTACCACCGCAGCACGCTGATTTTTCATATCATCGCCGAGTGGCGGAAGATTACCCACATGCTGCACAGATTTTCATTCAACCCCTACACACACACACACACACACACACACACACATACACACACTTTATTTTGTGCTGCCTGTGACACCGTTAGGTCAACTCACTTGTCACTACTGCGCATCCTAAGTGACGTCACTATGGAGTGTGGCTCACGACCAATGAGGCGTCGCCTGGATGCCTGGCAGGACAAACAAAGTAACCAATGGAGAGGTCTGGAACCCCTTTCGGAGAGACAAGGGAGGAAAGGGGAGGGGGGGATAGAGAACCCATTTTTTTCATACTCTCTTTCTTTCTTTCTTTCTTTTCTCTCTCTCTCTCTCTCTCTCTCTCTCTCTCTCTCTCTCTCTCTCTCTCTCTCTCTTGATAAAGAGTCCAGGATTCTGTTTGCGATTAGAACGACATCCTTTGAAGATACAGAGAATCAGTTTTCAAATTTGAAAGCAAATTTCCCCATAACAGTACACTAATTAGTGGAGCTCCTTTGACATTCTCGCGGCGACAGGTCTGACCAGACTGACCGGATCATGAGCGGTCAAAACCCCCTGCTGCTCACTCTATAGTGACGTCATGCGCGGAGCGCTCCAAAATAAGCCCAAATTGAGGTGATCTTGTTATGGACGGCCCCATCCCGGTAGTGGATGCCGTGATAATTATATGGTTCTTGCTCGGCCCATGCTGCTTCCCGGTGCTCCTCTTGACTGAAGTCGCTGAAGTTAGAACATAAGAACATAAGAACATAAGAACGTAAGGAGTCTGCAAGAGACCGGTTGGCCTATACAAGGCAACTCCTGTACACTCAACCCCACCTTCCCTCACCATCCATGGCGTTATCTAACCTCTTCTTGAATGTATCTACAGTATTGGCACCCACAACATGGCCCCCAAGCCTGTTCCATTCGTCCACCACTCTATTGGTGAACAAATTCTTGCCTATGTCTTTGTTGAATCTGAATTTGTCTAACTTAAAACCATTGCTACGCGTCCTACCTGGCTCTTTTACTATCAAAATCTTATTGACATCCCCTTTATTAAAGCCCTTCATACATTTATAGACTTCGATCAAGTCTCCTCACAACTTTCGCCTTTCTAGCGAGTGTAGATTTAACTGCTTCAGCCTGTCTTCATAAGGCAAGTTTCTCGCCCCCTGAATCATCTTTGTCATCCTCCTCTGTACAGATTCTAACATCTTGATATCCATTCTATAGAACTGAACTGCATAATCGAGACGAGGTCTAACTAGTGCTAAGTAAAGTTTGAGGATGACTTCAGCGCTCATATTGCTTACGCTCCTTGAGATGGAACCAAGTACTCTGTTTGCCCGATTTTTAGCCTGAATGCATTGACCCCTAGGACGGAGGTCAGCGCTCACTAGGACTCCTAAGTCTCTCTCACGCCCAGACCTACTTAGAGCAGTGCCATTTAAGGAGTAATTGTGTGAGGGATTATTCCTACCTACACTCAGAATGCTACACTTCCCGACATTGAATTCCATCTGCCACTTCTCCGCCCAATCATATAGTCTGTCAAGCTCATCCTGGAGAACGCTAGCGTCCCTGTCTGATTGGATTACTCTACCGATCTTGGTATCATCTGCGAACTTGCTGACATCACTACTAATTCCTGTGTCCAAGTCATTGATGTAAATAATAAAAAGCAGAGGACCCAGCATCGACCCTTGTGGGACGCAACTCGTAACACTGCCCCATTCAGATTTTTTACCATTGATTTGCACTCTCTGCTTCCTACCACTAAGCCACGCCCTGATCCAGTTCAAAACTTTCCCATCTATGCCGTGATCCTGTAATTTTAGTATTAGCCGATGATGGGGAACTTTGTCGAACGCTTTACTGAAATCTAGATACAGTATGTCATAGTTTTCATCTCGGTCAACCGCCTCGATTACTTTAGTGTAGAAGGACAACAGGTTAGTAAGGCAAGACCTTTGTGGGTCCATGCTGTGAATCATGAATTAAATTATGCTTTTCTAGATGGTCTCGAATGCTCCCGGCTATAATTGACTCCAACATCTTTCCTACAACTGATGTTAAGCTAATTGGGCGATAATTTGAGGTGGCTGACTTGTCTCCCATTTTGAAAATCGGCGTCACATTAGCTACTTTCCATTGATTGGGCACATACCCAGAATCTACAGACATCTTAAAGATATCGGTAAGCGGGCCACCGAGGACCTCCTTGCACTCTTTCAGCACCCTTGGGAATACTTCGTCTGGGCCCGGCGATTTGTTTTTCTTCAACCTACTAATCTCATCCTGGACACACACACACACATAGATACACACACACACACACACACACACACACACACACACACACACACACACACACACACACACACACACACACACACACACACACACACACACACATAAATGAAATGGATAAAAGAAGGAAAGGCTGGATAAATGTAGATATGGAGACTGGACCATTAGAGCTCAACTCTGGCCCGGTAGACTACAAATAGGTAAATACAAAGAGGTAAATACACACACACACACACACACACACACACACACACACACACACACACACCTAGATATATACCTACACACACATACACACACAAACACACACACACACACACACACACACACACACACACACACACACACACACACACACACACACACACACACACACACACACACATACACACACACACACACACACAGGATGACGCAAAATATAAGGGTATCATTCCATTTTATGGGCAAAGAAATGATGATAAGATCAAAGCTTGAATATGCTGCAGTTGTGTGGTCGCCTCACCAAAAGAAGGATATCAGAAAGTTGGAAAGGATACAGGGAATTGCAACTAAAATGGTTCCAGAACTCTCCAATATGACGTATGAAGACAGATTGCAGATGTACTTGACGACACAGTAACAAAGACGGGAGAGAGGAGATCTGATCACGCTGTATAAGTTGGTAAATAAGTTTGTTGAGGTGGATAGAGGTGATCTTTTCTTAGCTGCGAGAACGCAGGGGCTGAGAGGACATAGGAAGAAACTTAATAAAGAAACCTGTTTGAGCGACTTAAAAAGTATAGTTTTCCACATAGAAGTGTTAACACCTGGAACAGCTTGCGGGAAGAAGTGGTGGAGGCGAACAGTGTCCAGCAAATGAAGGAAAGGCTGGATGAATGTAGATATGGAGACGGGACCATTAGAGCTTAGCTCGGGCCCGGTAGACTACAAAGAGGTAATTACATGTAGATAAATGCACACACACACACACACACACACACACACACTTAGATATATACCTACACACACACACACACACACACACACACACACACACACACACACACACACACTTAGATACATACCTGCACACACACACACACACACACACACACACACATGCACACACATAGATATATAGGCTATACCTACCTACCTACTTACCTACACACACACACACACACACACACACCATCACAATCACCACATCCTCTACCACCGCCATACAGCAATATACTGACCTTCTCTCTTCCTCACCTTCCCGTTTTGAGCAGCGTGGAGGCTCACGGGCTGCTCACCTGGCGAAGTGTTTGGCAACTTTGCCACAGAGAAGATGCCGAAAGTGTTACAAGTTTCGACGTAACTCAACACATCTGAGAAGCCTATAATTACTCCATCAGTTTTGATTGATCTAAAAGTTTTGTTTCAGAAGTAAATTATTAAATTGTAAATCAGAGCTGGTGCAAATGTGTGTATGTGGGGTACCTGAGTGTGTGTGTGTGTGTGTGTGTGTGTGTGTGTGTGTGTGTGTCCATTACCCCTTCCTGTATCTGTTATTTTGTCCATCATCCGTTCACTTTATTGACCATTGCATCCACCGACCCTTACCCCATTCTTCGTTCCATCCACTACCTTCCCTCTATCCACTTCTTGGTCCAATGTCTATGTAAAGAGCCTGATTTCAACCAAGGTCTAGGGAAGGCTTTGAATGAACCAAGCAAACACACTCCATCAGTCTTCCCCTTATCATCAGTCCATTCATCGACAACACTTCTCGTATCCACTATAACTCTTTCCCACTTCCACAGACCTTATCTTTATCCACCACTTTTTCCTCTAACCCTCATCATATCAACTAGTCTATCCATAAATGATCCTCCATCCACTATTTGTAAACCATTTTATCTACCAACCCTTCTCTAATCTAGTATTCCACCTAACAACATTCTTTTATCCTCCACTTACCGTCCTCTATCCACTTATCCACTAACCAACCCTTCCCCTATCCACCATTCCATCCACTAACCCTTCTTTATCCAAGTCCCCTTACATCGGATTAGGAAGCAACAAGAATAGCTTTCCGCAGTCTATACATGGTAACAAGATAGGAGTCCCAAGTTCTATAGGTTAAAAGGCACTACCAAGGGCAAAACGCGGTGATGTTTATGCACGCCTAAGGGTACCCTTTTCAGTATGGTCCACCCGCTATTAAACGTGAAAAAAAGATTGTCAGAGAGAGAGAGAGAGAGAGAGGATCGCGGAAAGAATTCCTCAACTACCGTAAGACACCAATTTTCTGGCTGGGAGGAGTAAGTGAAGGTCGGGAGGAAGGAGAGAAGGACATATGGCGAAACTTACGCTATGGAAGAGAGGAGGCTAAGCGGAGGAGTTAAGAAGTGGTGGTGATGGTGATGGTGGTTGAGTAGCAGGAGGAGGAGACAAGGATGCAAGGATGAGAAAAAGGATGAAGTCTTACACGAATATAGAAAATTGTGGTAGAATTGCAAATGGAGAGAGAGAGAGAGAGAGAGAGAGAGAGAGAACACAAAAAAACACAAAGAAAGAACAAACAACAGCAGACCTGCTGGTCCTTACGAGGTTGTTTGTGACAAGCTACACTAACTATCTAATCAAAGGTGGAAGATGAAGGACAGCAAAGGCGAAGGCTCCTCCCCACCCCCCCATCCCTCCAGCCAAAGCTGGCAGGAAAGGAAAAAGAACCATGCAGCATGGAAACTGCATGGAATTTATGTAGGAAAGAGGAGAGAACTACCATTACTGCTACCACTAACCGGGCGATAAAAGCGGACAAGGACACCAGTATTCGAAAGAACTTAACGTTATTACGACAATGAGTAATATCTTAGTTGCTGGTTGGATTCAAAACACTTGTCTAATCTATTCTTGAAGGCCGTAACTGTTGTACTATCAACGACATCACAAGGTAGAGAGTTCCAAACATTAACAACTCGATTGAAGAAGAAGTGTTTAGCTTCGTACGACGAGAATCTTTTACCACTTATCTTCAAATTGTGATTTCTTCTTGTTCTATTTGATCGATCAATTGTAAAGTAACCTTCCGCATTAATACCACTGAATCCTTTGAACATTTTAAACACTTCTATTAGATCGCCTCGCATTCTTCGTTTTGATAGGCTGAATAAATTTACTTCTTTAAGCCTTTGTTCATATGACAAATTTCTCAACCTAAGACAGAGAGAGAGAGAGAGAGAGAGAGAGAGAGAGAGAGAGAGAGAGAGAGAGAGAGAGAGAGAGAGAGAGAGAGAGAGAGAGAGAGAGAGAGAGAGAGAGAGAGAGAGAGAGAGAGAGAGAGAGAGAGAGAGAGAGAGAGAGAGAGAGAGAGAGAGAGAGAGAGAGAGAGAGAGAGAGAGAGAGAGAGAGAGAGAGAGAGAGAGAGAGAGAACATAAGAACATAAGAGACTGCAAGAGGCCGAATGGCCTACACAAGGCAGCTCAATATTCCTCCCCCCCCCCCCACTATCACCTGTCATCCTCGTCCATGTAGCTATCAAGTCTACTCTTAAAACAAGCTATCGTCCCTGCACTCACTATGTGATTGCTGAGTTTATTCCATTCCCCCACCACCTTATTACTAAACCAATGCCTGCATAGTTCCCTCCAAAATCCATACTTTTCTAATTTAAATCCACTACTGCGTGTTCTATCCTGGTGGCTAATTCTCAGCACTTTACTTACATCGCCTTTGTTGTAACCCTTGACCCATTTGAATACTTCTGTCAGATCTCCCCGCACTCTTCGTCTTTCTAGAGAATGTAAGTTGAGATGTTTCAGCCTATCTTGATATGGGAGGTTCCTGTCCCTGAATCATCTTGCTCATCCTCCTCTGAACTGATTCTAGCAAGTTGATGTCAATTCTGGGGCACCAAAACTGGACAGCATAATCTAAGTGTGGCCTAACTAACGCTAAATAGAGTCTGAGGATGACCTCTGCACTTTTGTTGGTTACCGTCCTGTTAATAAAGCCTAATACCCTGTTAGCCCTATTCCTCGCAATAATACATTGCATCCTTAGTTTTAGGTCAGAGTTCACTTACACTCCAAAATCCCTTTCATACTCTGCCCTGCCTATCGCTGTGGAGTCTAAACTATACCCGTGTAATGGTTGCGTGTTCCTACACTTAGTACGCTACACGATGTTAAAATTCATCTGCCATTTCTCTGACCAAGCTGACAGTTTGCTAAAATCCTCCTGCAGCGCTCAAGCATCCCCTGTCCTACTAGTGCGCCCTATTTTGGTGTCATCTGCAAATTTACCAATGTCACTGGTTATCCCATTGTCTATGTAACTGATGTAAATAATTAATAAAAGCGGGCCTAAAATTGAACCTCGAGGACCCCCACTGGTAACACTACCCCATTCGGATTTTTTTAACGCTAATGGTAAGCCTCTGTTTCCCGTCACTAATCCACGCCCTAATCCAATCATAAACCTTACCTCCTATTCCATACATAAACTATACCCGTGTAATGGGTTGCGTGTTCCTACACTTAGTACGCTACACTTGATGTTAAAATTCATCTGCCATTTCTCTGACCAAGCTGACAGTTTGCTAAAACCCTCCTGCAGTGCTCAAGCATCCCCTGTCCTAATAGTGCGCCCTATTTTGGTGTCATCTGCAAATTTACCTATGTCACTGGTTATCCCATCGTCTATGTAACTGATGTAGATAACTAATAAAAGCGGGCCTAAAATTGAAACTTGAGGAACCCCACTGGTAACACTACCCCATTCGGATTTTTTTTACCGCTAATGGTAACCCTCTGTTTCCTGTCACTAATCCACGCCCTAATCCAATCATAAACCTTACCTCCTCTTCCATGAGCCCTGACTTTTAATAGTCTCTGGTGAGGTACCTTATCGAAGGCCTTACTAAAATCAAGATAAACTACATCGTAACTCTCATCATTCTCAGGTGCCTCGTATACTCTATTGTAAAAGGATAAAAGATTAATAAAGCAAGACTTTCCTTTAATAAACCCATGCTGTGAGTCGTGAATTAAATTATGTGTGTCAATATTGTCCCTAATACTATCTGTTATTATTGACTCAAGTATTTTACCTATATCTGACGCCAAACTTAGCGGCCTATAGTTTTGCATCGAAGATTTGTCTCCCTTCTTATATAATGGAGTAACGTGTGTCTGCCTCCATGAAACAGGCACCACACCTGTGTCTAGCGACTTCCTAAAAACTTCTGTTAGATTCTCACTGATTTCAGATTTACATTATTTTAATACACTGGGAAAAATTTCATCTGGCCCTGGCGCCTTAGTATCTTTGAGTCTATCTATCTGTTTAACCAGGGAGGACTCCCCTTCAGGGTGCCGACCCGAGAGATGTCTTAATAGCTCCTCGAACCTCTTCCTTCTCAATTTCTGCAACATTCGCGGTCTTTGTTCTAATTTTCATTCTGTGGAACACCATCTCTCTACCTCTAAATCTCACCTTCTCTTCCTCACCGAAACACAGGTTTCTGAGGCTACTGACAGCAATCTCTACTCTGTTCCCTCCTACGATCTCTATCCTAAATTTCAATCCAAAGCTGGATGTTGCGCCTACGTGCGCAACGACATCACTTGCTCTCGTACCCACGACCTTGATTCTTCAGAATTTTCCACCATCTGGCTAAGACTTCATTGTCATTCTATTACTAAATACATCTGTGCTGTTTATCTCTCGCCTAACTCTACTAACTATGTAAAATTCTTTGACTACTTGAACTCTAAAGTGGAGCACATCTTGACCCACTCTCCCTTCGCTGAATTCTCCATCCTAGGAGATTTCAATGTCCATCACCAGCTTTGGCTTTAATCCTCTTTCACTGACCAGCCTAGTAAACAAGCCTACAACTTTGCTATCCTCAACGATCTAGAGCAGTTGGTCCAGCACCCTACACGTATTCCCGACCATCTTGGAGACAGGCCCAACATTCTAGACCTCTTCCTTACCTCAAACCCTTCTGCTTATTTTGTCAAACTGTTCTCTCCGTTGGGCTCCTCCAATCACAATCTTATTTCTGTATCCTGTCCTATCGCTCCTGTACACCCTCTGGACCCACCGAAGAGGCGATGCTTCTGGCATTTTGCTTCAGCTCGGTGGGACGACCTGAGGATGTTCTTTTCCGATTTCCCGTGGAATGATTATTGCTTCCAGGATAGAGACCCTTCTGTGTGTGCTCACTGCTCAGCGCATCACAGAGGTGATTGTCTCTGGAATGGAGGCATACATTACACGCACTTTCTCTACTCCTCACGCTAAAAAGCCTTGGTTGAATCACGCTTGTTCTCGTGCTGTCAATGATAGAGAGGCAGCTCACAAAAGGTACCAGAGCCTTCGAACTAATGCTAACTATGAACTTTACATTTCTGCCCGGAATCGTGCCAAATCGATTCTCTGACTAACCAAAAACTCATTAATAGAAAATGCCAAAACCTTGCTTCTTCTAATTCTTCCTGTGACTTCTGGCATCTAGCCAAAAACATCTCCTCCAACTTCACTTCTTCATCTTTCCCTCCACTCCTCAGTCCTGACGGCAACACTGCCGTCTCATCTATCTCTAAGGTTGAGCTCTTCTCTCAGACTTTTTCTGAAAACTCCACTCTGGACGATTCTGGGAATATTCCTCCTACTCATCCCCCCTCTGACTCTTTTATGCCTGTTATAAAGATTCTTAAAAAATATGTTTTCTATGCCCTCTCTGGCCTCAATCATCAGAAAGCTTATGGACCTGATGGAGTGCCTCCTATTGTCCATAAAATCTGTGCCTCTGTGCTGTCACCCTGCCTGGTCAAACTCTTTCGCCTCTGCCTGTCAACATCTACCTTTCCTTCCTGCTGGAAGTACGCCTTCATACAGCCTGTGCCTAAGAAGGGTGATCGTTCCAATCCCTCAAACTTCCGTCCTATAGCTTTACTTTCTTTTCTATCTAAAGCTTTTGAATCACTCCTTAACCGGAATATTCAAAAGCACCTTTCCATTTCTGACCTATTTGATCGCCAGTATGGGTTCCGCAAGGGGCGTTCTACTGGTGATCTCCTTGCCTTCCTAACTAACTTTTGGTCATCCTCTCTTAGCCGTTTCGGTGAAACCTTTGGTACTGCGCTGGACATATCAAAAGCTTTTGATAGGGTCTGGCACAAATCTTTGCTTTCCAAACTACCCTCCTACGGTTTCTATCCTTCTCTCTGTACCTTTATCTCCAGTTTCCTTTCTGACCGTTCTATTTCTACTGTGGTAGACGGTCACTGTTCTTCCCCTAAACCTATTAACAGTGGTGTTCCACAGGGTTCTGTCCTATCTTTCTTGTGTTCACTGATGATCTTCTTTCCAAACCGAACTGTCCTATCCATTCTTACGCCGATGACTCCACTCTGCATTACTCAATTTCGTTTAATAGAAGACCCACCCTACAGGAACATAGCGATTCAAGGCTGGAGGCAACAGAACGCTTAGCCTCAAACCTTACTATTATTTCCGATTGGGGCAAGAGAAACCTGGTGTCCTTCAACGCCTCTAAAACACAGTTTCTCCACCTATCCACTCGACACAATCTTCCAAACAACTATCCCCTATTTTTTGACAACACTCAGCTATCACCTTCTTCAACACTAAACATCCTCGGTCTATCCTTAACTCAAAATCTCAACTGGAAACTTCATAATTATCTCATCTCTTACTAAATCAGCTTCCTCGAGGCTGGGCGTTCTGTACCGTCTCCACCAGTTCAAATTCTCCCCCGCACAGTTGCTATCCAATTACAGGGGACTTGTCCGCCCTCGTATGGAGTATGCATCACATGTGTGTGTGTGTGTGGGGGGGGGGGGGGTAAATTTGCAGATGACACCAAAATAGGACGCACTATTAGGACAAGGGAGGATGCTAGAGCACTGCAGGAGGATCTCAACAAACTGTCAACTTGGTCAGAGAAATGGCAGATGAATTTTAACATCACCAAGTGTAGCGTATACTATATGTAGGAACACACAACCCATTACACGGGTATATTTTAGACTCCACAGCGATAGGTAGAGCGGGGTGTGACAGGGATTTGGGAGTGTTAGTGAACTCTGACCTAAGACTGAGGAAGCAATGTATTAGTGCGAGGAATAGGGCTAACAGGATAATAGGCTTTATTAACAGGACGGTGACCAACAAAAGTACAGTCATCCTCAGACTCAATATAGCGTTAGTTAGGCCACACTTAGATTATGCTGTCCAGTTTTGGTGCCTACACAACAGAACGGACATTAACTTGCTAGAATCAGTTTAGAGGAGGATGACCAAGATGATTCAGGGGCTGAGGTTTTAGACCCTTCTTTTCTTGTATCAAATCAACTCTTTTATCACTCATTAATTACTCCATAAATGATCTCACCGTCTCGTATCCCTGGTAGCGTGATCCGGCTTAAGTTGTTATTGGAGACTGGTGTTCGGGGATAAACAAGGGAAAAAGATAATATACATTTATTTAAAATTAAATGAAAGTAATTGCCTTACGCAATATTCTTTGCTCAGACGATCATAACACTGGCATATTCAGCAATGGATGCAACATATGACAAACGACATGTCTTAAACATAATACTACAATATGTGCTCAGTTGTTGCCAATAATAATAACACTCGTCGTTCCACAAGCAGTGGTTTGTATCTCTCTGCTTACATCACAATCATTATGTACTCTCTTCACAAAATCCTAATAACACATTCCTGTAGTATAATCTACTACAAGTCATGGAAACACCCAATTTTACCACACCCAGTGGTTTTACCTTTGCTTTACATCGCAAACAAATAATCACAATCCTGTCCCACTCACAATCCTACTTCACATCTCCTACATTATAATCTCCAGGACAATACAGTCGGTTTCCCTTAGATTCTCGAATTTCTACTCACGATTAAGATCACAACAGCCATCCTCGGCTGAGTGAGTAGCAGGTCTGCTTGAGGCGAGAACCAAGCTCGGTCTACTCATACCACTGATTTCTAGGCCACATTTTTCTTTGCTTTAGGCGGACTTACATCCTTGACACGCCCTTAATTTTCTACATAACCAATGGCCAATACTTCCTGTCACACCCATCTGCTAGCTCATTATGTTGTATTGTTTTACTTCTCCTGCTATTCGTGAGTCAGTCTTAAGACACTCCCTCAGTGATTTTTCTGTTAAATTATTGGCTCATAACATGTCGCCACGACTGACGTCACGGGTCAGAGTCTTTTTCAATGGTTGTTCACACTTTCTGACCACGCCCACTGGGCATCTGTTTTCTGTATCTGAGTCTGGGTATCTGTTTTCCTTTACCCTCGTTGTTTCCCCTCTTTGGTACTTGAGATGCTTACACTGTTATATATGTCACTTTTTTTGTTAGTGTTTGTCCTGTCAGATGTCTACACAGTTGTATACCTGCCTTTCCTCTCTGGGTATCTGTTTTCCTTTACCCTCGTTGTTTCCCCTCTTTTGTACTTGAGATGTTTACACTTATATATATGTCACCCTTTTTGTTAGTGTTTGTCCTGTCAGATGTTTACACAGTTGTATATCTCACTCCTCTGTTTCCTCGTTTTCTGGGTCCTGACATACTTCCCCTTCCGGAAGATCTCGCCCCTGAGATCTCACAGGTGTTGGTGGAGAAGATACGCCTTGCAATGTCTGCAGTTGGTTCGAGTCTGGAATTAGGCGGCGTCGTGCGTAGCGTAGGACATAGGAATACCCCACGGCAGACGTCACCAGCAGAAGAACCAGGATCACGACAATGGCGAAGACAATCCACCAATGGATTGCGGGTTGAAAGGGCTGATCCGGCTCGACCACATAATTTAGGGGCTGCAAGCCAGCTGTTAGCTCCTGTAGGGGGATGGACTCAGCACTGCGAAGAGAACCTTGCCGAAGCATCAATATCCCATTATCCGTCAGGCTGACAGTATGTCTGTTTACAGGATGGGTAGGGCATGTGAGTGTCAGAGTGATGGGGGAGGCAAGTGAACAGGTCCAGTAGCCAGGACCTTTTATAAACATAGGGGGAAATGTTTTCAAGACTATTGTGTGGCAGAGGTTGATCACTGACTCATGTTTCAAGAAAGCAGCCGATTCACAAGAGGCTGCGTTACTAGCCTCATAGACGGGGCCTGTGGGAGGACAAACTAACATATGGTTATTCTTGTTACAGTGTTTTATACTAGAAAGCATAAAATATATTTTCCTATTCTCACTGAAGGCAATACATCTTGAATCAACACTATACATAAGAAAGTAAGTGCTATTCTGCACAGAAAATGGAAGGGAGTCGATTCGAAAGACATCAAAGGTGTCAATCGGATCTCCTCGCAAAGGTTTGGTGAAATAGAAATTACGAGAATCGTGCAAAGCCGTTGTCCTGGAGGACAGTTATTACATCCCTATATAGAGCTAAAAAATCAAGAACTGCAAGGCACAAAAGACCTGGAGGCCGATCCTAGGCTTCCTTTAATGTACTGAACAACTGTTTGTTTCACATAATGGTTGGAGTTATGTATGTTTGCAGGGGAGCCTGCAGACTCAAATATAAATCTTGTATACCTGGTCTTATGTGTCTCAATGCTAAGTCAAAATATAACAATTCTTGTAGGAGCTTTTTTCTCTTCCTAATGCCATAGTCTATACTAAAATGGCGCACAACTTGGTTCAATACATCTACAGCTGAATATAGCCTGTTAAAGGCAGATTGCATGGCATGCATATTACTTAATGATGTTGAGTTTTCCATAATAAACATTTAACTATATAAAATCTTTCTCAGTTAATGACTCTAGTCCTCTATTTTTTCATGAATAGCATCAACTTGAGCCTGGGTCGCAGTACCAAATAGGTTATTAGACAAGGATCCTCAAAAAAATTATTTCCCGTTTTTTTTCTTTTCTCTATAATTCATAGAAGCATGAGCTTGTTTTGAATAGTAGTCATCACATAGCCTAAAACTTTTTTTAGGTGATGCAACAATAAACTGAATTCGTTTTCAAAATTAAAGAGTGTGTATTTTATTGCTTTTACAGCTGGATACTCAGGTGACATTTGAATAACATTTCAAGTAACGAAGCAGTTAAAATCCGTGCTTTATATAATGTAGCTAAAATATCTTCTGTGAGGCTAAACGGTACTATAGTCTCTGTCTGTGAGGACTATAATATAGATAGTATGTTGGTGTGAAACTTTGGCCAGCACGTGTTGGGGACTCCTGTTGTGTCAATGAGTCGTACACCGAAAGAGTCAAATCAATCTGTGGTTTATTTCGTCATATTTCCGCTCAATTATTGCATTTTCATCCTTATGCATTATTCCTGTTCTATATCGTAATAGTTTTGACATTACATTAGGCAACTCTTGTACCGTCGAAGAGCGAAGGCTTTATCTATGCCGAGGTGGCTCTGAAAGTTTGGGAGTAACCTGAGAAGGTAGGGCCTGTGCATCAGCTGTTTATTGCTGTTGTAGAACGAACATTATTTAATGTGTCATGAGTAGCAGTCACCTCTCCGCTACGAGTCATTATTTTCGGTAGAAGTTTTCTCAGCGATTTCAGGGTTGAGCAATGCAAAGAATAGATCAGTGTCTGTCTCTGGATTTAAAGGGTATGCTCGCCTAATCGTTGGACATTGCTGCACGTCGATGCAATCTTCATGAAGGACTTTTACTCTATCTGTGGGGACCGTTGAAACCTTACTAGTCCTGAGGTTTATAATTTTTACCATTATATCACTGATCTTCTCTGTTACCCTGTAGGGTCCATCAAAAATAAGTTACAACTTTTTATTTACTTTTTCTGTGGTCTCGTTTGAGGAACACTGTCTCCAACGTTGATAGTTTTGATTTTGAAGCTTTGTATTTCTTTTCTATTTCTTCTCTACCTTTTTCAATGTAAACCTGGCATCTATCATAAACTTTATTTGCAATTGCAGCCATTTCCTTTTCATAGGAGTCAATATCATAAACTTTCCTTGCAATTGCAGCCATTTCCTTTTCATAGGAGTCAATATCATAAACTTTCCTTGCAATTGCAGCCATTTCCTCTTTATAGGAGTAAATATCATAAACTTTCCTTGCAATTACAACCATTTCCTCTTTATAGGAGTAAATATCATAAACTTTCCTTGCAATTACAACCATTTCCTCTTTATAGGAGTAAATATCATAAACTTTCCTTGCAATTACAACCATTTCCTCTTTATAGGAGTAAATATCATAAACTTTCCTTGCAATTACAACCATTTCCTCTTTATAGGAGTAAATATCATAAACTTTCCTTGCAATTACAACCATTTCCTCTTTATAGGAGTAAATATCATAAACTTTCCTTGCAATTACAACCATTTCCTCTTTATAGGAGTAAATATCATAAACTTTCCTTGCAATTACAACCATTTCCTCTTTATAGGAGTAAATATCATAAACTTTCCTTGCAATTGCAGCCATTTCCTCTTTACAGGAGTCAATATCATAAACTTTCCTTGCAATTGCAGCCATTTCCTTTTCATAGGAGTCAATATCATAAACTTTCCTTGCAATTGCAGCCATTTCCTCTTTACAGGAGTAAATATCATAAACTTTCCTTGCAATTACAACCATTTCCTCTTTATAGGAGTAAATATCATAAACTTTCCTTGCAATTACAACCATTTCCTCTTTATAGGAGTAAATATCATAAACTTTCCTTGCAATTACAACCATTTCCTCTTTATAGGAGTAAATATCATAAACTTTCCTTGCAAATACAGCCATTTCCTCTTTATAGGAGTAAATATCATACCAGGGCTGCTGAATTTTTTCTAACATAGTGTAGGGTACAGGAGGATCTCTAAAAATCCTCTCTCTGTCTCTCTCGATAAAATGGGGACTCCTTTATGGTGCGATAATACGCAGGATTATAGGCCAAGATGTCTATAAGTAGCATTATATCCCAAACGGACACATTTCCTAAAACATTCTCCTCAAAATGTTAACAACAGTATAATTTGCGCGCTTTATTATTCCATTCCCATTTGTATGGTAAGCCGTTATTCGCGTGTCGCACAGGTAGCTTCCAATTTATCTCCTGCATCACGGAATTAACGAACTCTGAACCTTGATCTGTAACAACTGTCTGAGGAACACTGTGTACACAAACAACATCCACGTACAACGCCCTTGCCATTTCGCGGGCTTCCTTACTCCGTAAGGGTACTATAATCAAATACCTTTTAAAAACATCAACTATGGGCGTTACGTATCGAACCCCATTGTCCGATACACCCATGGGACCCACAAGGTCCATGTGTATTCTTCCAAAAGGAGCGGTGACGTCTGGATATTGCCGCCAAGGAGCAGGGTGCAAGTTCCCAACTCACTTTTAAAACGACTACCATGACGCACTTCCTTACATAATTTTCTACATCCCGTTTCATTCCAGGCCAGAAAGCGAACTTTCTACACCGACATAACGTAACTTTGGTTCCTCCGTGCCCTGCAGTGGCGACGAATGAGCCAGAGTTATCGCCTTGGAAATACTTGGGGGGTAGAATCACCACCTTAGTGGCTTCTCCGTACGGACTCACTAAAACACATCATTTATTTCCACCTGTAACTCTGACAGGGGCGGCATCTCACATTATGCCCATCTTCAACACAATATAACATAATTTCCACCTGTACCTCTAACAGGGGCGGCATCTCAGATTATGCCCATCTTCAATACAATATAACACATTTTCCACCTGTACCTCTAACAGGGGCGGCATCTCAGATTATGCCCATCTTCAACACAATATAACATAATTTCCACCTGTACCTCTAACAGGGGCGGCATCTCACATTATGCCTTTTTTCTCTGAGTCTTTGCTCAATTTTCATTCATGGGGCTTCCTTCTTTTAGCAAACTTATATGCCGGCTGCTCATCATGCAGCTCACTAATCTCCTGAATACTCCAGTCAAGTGTGTGGCCAATACACTCACTATTCAGGTCCATACATATCATATATTTTATTTTCTAATTTTTCGGCGCCTGTTTCTTTTTCTGCACTAGTGCAATACCTTGCCCCTCATTATCCACGTGTTCCACGGTTTTTGTTGTTCCCCATCCACAAACATTATCGCGCGTGTCCTTCTAATTCAATCTCAGTGTCCTGTGAGCCTTCATCCTTGATAAAAAAAATCTGCTACTATATTTTCCTTGCCAGGCAAATGATTGATTGTGAAACCATACTCACTCATGAGAGTCTGCCATCTAGCTATCCTGCCGTTGGGACTAGCTACCTGTAACAACCAGATTAAAGGTCTGTGACCCGTGTGGATCTCAACAGGGTAACCCAGTATTAATGGGCGGTTTACGTGTAACCCATAAATTACAGTTAAAGCCTCTCGTTCAACTATACTGTACCGCTGTTCTGCCGTAATCAATTTCTCACAAAAAAAGATACAGGTCTTAGTTTATCATCATTATCCTGTTATTGCAATACTCCACCAGTATTGTAGTAGGATGCGTAGAGTGACTGTACCAAGCATTCTATCCTTAAGGGTTGAGAACGCAATTTTTGTTTCATCCGTCCATATGAGTGGAGTTTTAATTATTTATTTATTTATTTATTTATTTTTTGTGTACCTTTCTTCCCTTTGTAAATCTTTAGAAAAGGAGCAACAATTTGTG
>NC_066521.1:4895629-4913129 GCF_024679095.1 Eriocheir sinensis
GATCTTACCTGGGCAGCCTTGTAGAGAGGCAACATGCCTCTCTCTCTCTCTCTCTCTCTCTCTCTCTCTCTCTCTCTCTCTCTCTCTCTCTCTCTCTCTCTCTCTCTCTCTCTCTCTCTCTCTCTCTCTCTCTCTCTCTCTCTCTCTCTCTCTCTCTCTCTCTCTCTCTCTCTCTCTCTCTCTCTCTCTCTCTCTCTCTCTCTCTCTCTCTCTCTCTCTCTCTCTCTCTCACACACACTGACGAAGACAAAAGCCTCAAGAGGATTTGCACAAAATTTCAGCTTGGTCGGATAAATGGGAGATGCCCTTTAACGTAGACAAGTGCCAGGTCCTTCAAGTTGGAACAAAAAATAAGAAGTTCGATTACGAAATACGCAGCGTTAAACTCACAAGTGTTCAATGCGTTAAGGACCTGGGGATTAAAATCGCATCAAACCTCAAATTCTCACATCAATGCATCGATGCAGCAAATAAAGCGAACAGAATGTTGGGCTTCATTAAAAGAAACTTTTTATTCAAAAATAAAGATGTAATACTTACGCTCTACAATAGTTTAGTCAGACCCCACTTGGGATATGCGGTACAGTTTTGGTCTCCCCACCATGCAAAGGACATTGCTAAACTGGAAGGTGTTCAGCGTCGAGCAACAAAATGATCCTTCCTTGCGCAACAAATCCTACGAAGAAAGGCTTTCCACCCTTAACATGTTCTCTCTTGAGAAACGTCGCCTCCGAGGAAAACTGATCGAATGTTTTAAAATACTTAATGGTTTCACGAATGTAGACAGATCAAAATTGTTTATGATCGATGACACTTTGCGAACGAGGAACAATGGCACAAAACTCAAATGTAGACAAGTAAATTCAGACTGCACCAAATTTTTCTTCACCAACGTTGTAGTGCGAGAATGGAATAAGCTCCCACCATCAGTGGTCCAGTGTAACACGATTGACTCCTTTAAAAACAAGCTCGACCGTCACTTCCTTGAACTTAATATCAACTAGAGTAGAAAAGCAACGTTTTGGAGCAATCTGATTAATGTAAAATCACTTAGGTTTAAGGACAGACCACCTAGTCTGGACCATGGGGTCTGTGTGGTCTGATTTTCTATGTAAATCTCTCTCTCTCTCTCTCTCTCTCTCTCTCTCTCTCTCTCTCTCTCTCTCTCTCTCTCTCTCTCTCTCTCTCTCTCTCTCTCTCTCTCTCTCTCTCTCTCTCTCTCTCTCTCTCTCTCTCTCTCTCTCTCTCTCTCTCTCTCTCTCTCTCTCTCTCTCTCTCTCTCTCTCTCTCTCTCTCTCTCTCTCTTTCCGACCATCCTCCTGCCCATACATATAAGCATACATACATTCACACACATACACACATACAGACATTCACTCCCACACAAACAAAAATATTCTCACAGTAGTTCCTCGCATACATGTCAATAAGGAATTCAGTCGCCATGAGGACAACAAGAAGCCTACTCTACGCTCTCAATAAGGTGAACGGCCTCGAGCTCTTGTCATGCCAGCAGCTAAGAGTTGAGCTCGTCTCGCACTGGGTTGGCGTGGCGGCGAGGGCGGATGTAAGGGCAGGGTTGGTATTCTCAGACGCTCCCCCACACACCAACTATTTTCAAAGGCCAAAAGGAGATAATTCGGGTTTTAATGTGAGTTTTTGGTTCATGGCACAGAAGAAGGATCAACTACCACCAGGGCCATAAAACTACTCCTGGAAATGCCCACTACTCTTGGGAAAGCCTTGCTTAGAATATGCCCCAGTTCGACACTCCAACACAGTCATTGTTAGCGCCAAAACCAAGCTATTTTCTCCACAATGATCCGTTATTTAAAGATTTAAAGATTACCTGTTTTTTTTTTAAGTTTCCTTTTTACAACAACTCCAAAGACTAGACAAAGAATTTTCGTGTTTGGTGTTTGGCTGGGGGCCTTACCACATTGCTATTGTATTGGACTGTAAAACTGTCCCTCTAGGCTCTGATCGGGCAGGCGTCTTTGGCCCACATTCTCAAACATTTGATAAGGCTTTTGCAGAGGTTGTGTTAGCATTTCCATGGGTAGTGTTATGCGCCTAGTGATAATTCGACAAAGCTTCTGCACCATCAATGTGGAAATGCTGTTTTCTGTGGTTGTAGTCGTTTCTGAACATAAATGGCGTTGGAAATGACAAAGAATTGAAGTCGTATATAAAAGTAGCTGTGTTTTCCATGGTTTAGTAATTTTAAAGCATGAAAAGCCTTCCAAATGATGAACACACAAAGTCGTTTAAAAGAAGCTGGGTATGACAAGCTGTGTTTTTCTATGGTGTTACTCATTCTTAAATATAAAAAGTCTTTGAAATGATTAACAAGTGACGTCATATGAAAGCTGTTTTCTAATTTTAAGTCTTTGTTTAAGCATGAAAGACCTGCCGGATGGGCCTGAAACTAAACAGGAAGTGAACGTTGAGGAAAAGTAGGAAAAAGAAAAATTCTTTTCCAAGGCTTTCAGATGATTTACAGTGGAAGTCAAGTAAAAGAAGCAGTCTTGTTTTCATGGTTTCAGTCATTTGTAAGCATGATGGACTCTACAAATGGACCTGGAACTCACCGCCAGAACTCAAGTCAACCACGAGGAAAAGAAATAAGAAAAGCAAGTTCAGTGCTCCACCAACAACAGCCTTCTCGTGGTGGAGAGGGGCGGGGCGCGTCACACCAACAACCTCAAGTATGCCATGAGGGCGGCGGAGGAGGGGAAGGGGGAGGCAGGGGAGGGAGAGGAAGGGAAGGCAGGGGAGAGGAGCAACCATATGTGTGTGTGTGTGTGTGTGTGTGTGTGTGTGTGTGTGTGTGTGTGTGTGTGTGTGCTGGGTCTGTCACTGTTTATCGACGCATATAATAGCGTAAGGGCTTTTGGGGGGCAGTGACCACCGATGTGTGTAGGCGTGGGGGGCGTTAAAGCTATTTCCTGGCAGGGTGAAAACAGTTAGTCAGAATGTGTCAGTAACAAACTAACTAACTAACGACACATACCTTTACAACTATTATTTCTATTTGTTCTAACGTTAATGGATTGAAAATAAGTAACGGGAATGAGTGAAGGGAAAGAAAGAGAAAGAAACGAGGAACGAGGAAGAGTAGGGACAGGCAAGGAAGGAAGGAAAGGGAAGGAAGGAGGAAAGAAAGGCGGACGGAAGGGACGGGATGTGTGTGTGTTTGTGTGGAGGGGGAGTTTAGGTTCTTTGCTGACGGGTTAGACAAAAAGTTCGTCAGAATTTGCTAGTAACCAACAAACTAACTAACTAACTGAAACTGACCTCTGACTGAAGTTGACCTCTCTTTTGGCCACTCTTCTGAAGTCTTTTTTTAAAGGGACAGTGCTTAGCAGCTTTTTTCTCTCTCATTGATATTTTTTTGCCCTTGAATTGCTTCCTCTACTGTAAAAAAAAAAAAATAACACCTTCACACCCTCAAACTTCATGTTCCTCTTTATCCTCACCTTCACGAGTCATACTCCTCATATATCTAACACCACGCCTCATAGTCCTCTTCTCTTTAACACTTATAGTCTCAAACATTTCAGGGCTCACTCAGCCACCACTGGTAAGGCTTTCGTAGAGGTTGTGGTGTTAGTAGTATTTCCATAGGTAGTTTCATGAGCCTAGTGATAGTTTGAAAAGGCTTCCATATTCTCAAACATTTCAGCGCTCACTCACCCACATTTGGTAAGACTTTCGTAGATGTTTTGGTTGTGTTAGTATTTCCATGAGTAGTTTCATGAGCCTAGTGATAGTTTGACAAGGCTTCTGCACCATGAACGTAAAAATATCACCCATGAGAACCCGACTAACCTCCTTTGTGGCCTTTGAAAATATTGACTGTGAGAGGCGAAAGCGTTTGGTAAAGGTTGTAGGCATTTCCATGGGTAGTTTTATGGGCTTAGTGATAGTGTGACAAGGCGTCTGCACCATGAACGTGAAAAAAACACTTGAGAACACGACTAATCTCCTTTGTGGACTTGGGAAGTTTGTTGCAGCTTAGAATACACGACTCAAAAGTAAATAACCACATGACGCAGCAATCCACGGCCAGGCAGAGGGAGTGAATGCGTCAGTGTGTCAGTAAAGGAATCCAGTGCAACCGTCGCCAGGCTGATCCGACACCCACGGCGGATCAGGTGTTTCAAATATTAGTTCGTGCCGAGCAGTGAACCTTCCTGCCTGACTCACCACAATGCTGAAGCTGAAGCTGTGGATAGGTAGCGCACGCACGAACACTTGAAACGAGGAGGAAACAGGGCGGAGGGCAATCTAAGAGAGACTTGAAGGGAAGGAAAAAGGGTGAAGGGGTTGGGTAATTATTATGTATGGAGGAAGAAGGAGAGAGGGGAAAGGATCACTCTTGCAATGGGAAGGAAAACGTAACGAAGGACAAGCTAATAGACAAATGAAGGGTTATGAAAGGAAGGGATGGGAGGGAAGGGAAGGCAAGGGGAGGAGGGATGGTAAAAGAAAGGAAGGAGGGAGAGGAAGGGACAGGAAAGGAAGATTAGAGGGAAGAAAGGGGAAGAAAGGAGAGATAGGAAGGGACAGGGAAGGAGCAGTAAGAAAGGAGTAAAAGGAGAAAGAGGAATGAACAGGGAAAAGGGAGGAGAGAGAGGAGGGAAGGAAGGAGAGGCACGTCAAGGAAGAGGAAAGGAGAGAGGGAAGTAAGTAAGAAGGGGAAGATACAGAAAAAGGAGGAGGAGGAGAAGGAGGGAAAGGAAGGAACGGGGGAAGAAGGGAGGAGAAAGGAAGGGGGATAGACAGAAAAGGGGAGAAAATAAGGGATGGGAAGGAAAGAAAGGAAGAAGCGGGGAAAGAAGGGAGGGGAAAGAAAAGGGAAGAGACAGGTAAGGAGGTAAAATAAGGGATGGAATGGAGGATGGGGTTTGGGTAATGATGGGAGGTGAAGGTGTAAGGGGAAGAGACATGCAGGGAAGGAGGGAAAAGAAGGGATGGGAAGAAGGAAGAAGTAGAAGGAAAGTGGACAAAGAAGAAGAAGAGGGGAAGGGGAATAAGGGAAAGGGAGAACACACTTGCAGGCCGCGTGTTCCCTCGAGGGGCTCAACAGAGGGAGAGAGAATGGAAACAGCGGACTAGGAAGTGGACGAAGGACTTGTTACACCACGACTAAAAAAGGTGATCTGCATTTCAACGAGTGATGGTACGGCATCAGAGAGAGAGGATATGGCAAGAGGTCACGCTTGTTGAGAAGGAAGGTAACGCAAGGACTGTAGGAGGATGAGAAATGGCTGACAAAATTAAGGAAGGGAAGGAAGGGAAAGAGTTAGGGAGTGGACAGGAGGGTATGGGACGTGGGAGAAGGAAGGGGAAGGGATTTGGAAAGGGTGAAAGGGAGAAGGGACAGGGTAGGAAGGAAGGAAGAGAAGGAAGGAAAGAGAAGGGAAGGAAGGAGAAGGAAAGGAAGGTTTGAGGAGAATGGTATGGGAAAGGACGAGGAAGAAAGTAGGAGAAGGGAAGGTAGAGGCACGGAGAAGGAGGAGAGGAAGGAAAGGAAAGAGGGAAGGAAGAAGGAAGAGAGAGAGAGAGAGAGAGAGAGAGAGAGATTGATTGATTGATTGATTTTAAAGGCCATCGCTTGCAGCGACCGCCCTGCATCACCCAGCAATTGGAAGTACCGGAGCGCTGCGCAGAAACTCAGGTCATTGGGCCTTACTCTTAAATATTTCGGCCCCCAAGCACACTCATTTGACAAGGCTTTCGTAGGAGTTTGGGGAGTTCCTAGAAGTACGTTTATGACCTCGGTAGTAGTTTGATCCTTCTTCTTTACCATGAACGTTAAAGAACACTCATGAAAACCTGGACTAATCTCCTTTTGGGCCTTTGTGAACAGTTGCTGTAAGGGGTGGAAGCGTCTGAGGGTCATATTCTTAAGCTTTTCGATACCACAGCACACACACATTTGACAAGACTTTCGGAGGTGTTTGGGACATATCTAGAGGTACGTTTATGACCCTGGTGGTAGTCCAATTCTTCCACTGTGCCATGAACGTAAAAATACACTCATGCAGATCCTGTTAATCTCCTTTTGGGCCTTTGTAAACAGTTGACGTGAGAGGAGCGTGAGGTGGAAGCGTCTGAAAATACCAACCAAACACCTGTCCCTCTCCTTTAGGCCGCCGCTGCCGCTGCTGCTGGAAATGGTCGTGTTAGTGCAGGACAGCGACCCGGGTGACCGATCGGCAGGCGGGTCATTCGTCATGGGAGATAGACGGAGCCGCTGTGCCCGCGAGATGAAACACTTTGATTGGTTAGTCGTTTGCCAGGAAGCCTTCACTCTCGCCCTTGCTCTTTCGTTGTCACCTAAAGCGTTATGGGGCAAGAAATGAAGGTAAACCGTAAACACCATATATTAAAGGATACTGTAGAGGTCGTTAATTTGGTTAGTCGTTTGCCAGGAAGCATTCACCCTCGTCACTGCCCTTTCCTCGTCTCCTAAAGTGCTATGGCGTAAGAAATAAAGAAGAATTGTTAGCGACGTATAGAAAAGATTAAAGCAGAGGTCATTGGTTTGGTTAGTCGTTTCCCAGGAAGCCTTCGCCCTCGCCCTTGCCTCGTCACCTAAAGCGTTATGGGGTAAGAAATGAAGGTAAACCGTAAGCCGCATATATAAAAGGTTACAGCAGAGGCCGTTGATTTGGTTAGTTGTTTACCAGGAGCCTCCACCCTCGCCCTTGCCCTTTTCTTCTCCCCCTAAATGTTCTGGGTTAAGAAATAAAGATGAACCGTGAGCAATATATAGGAAAGATTACAGCAGAGGTCATTGATTGGGTTAGTTGTTTGCCAGGAACCATTCACCCTCGCCCTTGCCCTTTTCTTCTCGCCCTAAATGTTCTGGGGTGAGAAATAAAGATGAACCGTGAGCAGCATATAAAAAGATTACAGCAGAGGTCATTGATTGGGTTAGTTGTTTCTTATTTATTTTATTTATTTATTTATTTACAGGAAGGGAGTCAACTCAAGGGCAACAAAAAAGTGTAGAAAAAAAGCCCGCTAATCGCTGCTCCCACACCCCCGCCCTTGCCCTTTCGTGACCATCCAAAATATTATGTAAGGCAGTAAAGTTGAGAGCATCCGCTATAGCTGCGCGTGGCCTCGGTGCTCATCTCCGTCGCATTAGCCTTTGAGCCTGTGGTGGGTGAGAAAATATTATGTGGTGAGGAAAAATGGACAACCCTGAACTTAAACGACGTAGAAGATAAGAACAAGGACCATTTATCTGTTTATTCACTTACCATTGTCCAGGAAGCCTTTGCCCTCGCCCTTGGCCTTCCCTCGTCACCTAAAATGGGATGTGGGTGGGACAAGAAAATTATAACGTGTAATCAACTGGAAACATAACAGCCGAGGCCACTCCAGTCACGACTATTCATAAACTATCAGCATCATGGCGGCATTATAACCTTTCCAGACACAGAGATAAAATTTCTAACCGAGGGAGTATTTTTTCTTTTCTTTTTCTTCTTTTGCTTGCTTGGCTGATGCTGCCCCACAGGAGCCCATCTTTGATCCTCTTTAGAGCAAGCATCGAGAGTCTGGGTTGATAGCTCCCTCTAACCGCTCAGCCACCGCCTTTGTACCCTTCAGTAGATGTCTATTATCAAATGTCACACGGCCGCACTTCTGTCAAGCGTTGCTCTTCTATTCTAAGACACCGGTGAAAGCACAGAGAAGGGAGGAGGAGAGGAAACTGAGGCGAGGTTGGATGTTAAGAGATCAGAAGAGTTCAGACGAAAGAATTGGCAGTTCGAGGAAAGGAAGGGAGATGGAGGTGAAGGAACAAGAGCTGGGACTGGCCATTGAAGACAGGACGGAGGGTGAGCAGAGAGGTGGCGGAATAAAGTATGGGAGGCGGTAGGACGGAGAGATAGAGGAGGCCGAAAAAGAGGAAAGTGCAGCGAGGGAAGGAAGGTGAACTAGAAGTGAAGGAACTAGAGCTGGGACTGACCATTGGAGACAGGACGGAGGGTGAGCAGAGAGGTGGCGGAATAAAGTGTGGGAGGCGGTAGGACGGAGAGACAGAGGAGGCCGGAAAAAGAGGAAAGTGCAGCGAGGGAAAGAAGGTGAACTGGAGGTGAAGGAACAAGAGCTGGGACTGATCATTGGAGGCAGAACGGAGGGTAAGCAAAGAGGCAGTAAGGAGGAGAGGTAGAAGAGGGTAGAAAAAAAAAAAGGAAAGGAAAGGGACGTGAGCGATGAGGGCAGTAGAGGACCCAAGGGAGGAGTTGCCAAATGCGGGTGCCTGCTGTGTAGTGCCGAAGCGAAACGGAGATAAGGCAAAGGAGTGACTCAAGTATTTCGAGGCTGACATATCCTCACACACATGGTAAGGCTTTCGTGGGAGTTGTGTTAGTAGTTTTAGGGAGTTAACAAGGCTTCCGCACTATGTATGGGGGAAAAAATGCCTGTCTTCTCAAACATTTCGGGGCTTACACACTCACATTTGGCAAGGCTTTCGTGGAGGTTGTGTTAGTAGTATTTCCATGGGTAGTATTATGAGCCTGGTGATAGTTTGACAAGGCTACTGTACCATGAGATTGAAAAAAAAGCCAATAGTCTCAAACATTTCACGATTCACACATTAGATAACACTTTGGTAGAGGTCACGTTAGTAGTATTTCCATGGGTAGTTTTATGAGCCTAGTGAGAGTTTGCCAAGGCTTCTGGACCATGAACGTGAAGAAACACTCATGAGAACCCGACTAATCTCCTTTGTAGCCTTTGGAAATAGTTGTGAGAGCTGAAAGAATCTGAGAGTGAGTGAGTTTGAGATTGAAAAAAAATGCTGATAAAAGGTAGATAGATAAATAGAACAGAGGAAAGTAAATATAGAAGAGGAATACACTGAAAACGGATACACCGAGAAGGGAGAAGTGGGCCGAGGAGGGGAAGGGGAAGGAGGAATCAGAGACTTAGTAAAGAGAAGCTGGGGAGACTAAATAGCTTGCCTGTGAGGAAAAATAAAAACCCGGGACCAAACCCGTAGAGCAGAGGGGAGTGAAGGGAGACGCGGGAAAGGAGGAGGATGAGGGTGGATGTGTGGGTAGAGGAGAGAAGGATGAGAAGGGGAAGAACGAGTCAGAGGTTATATAAGGAAAGGAGTTAAGTTAGGTAAGGTGTTAGGTAAGGTTAGGTTGGCCCGCTCGCCTGCTTGCTAGATTAGGTTAAGGTAGGTTAGGTTAGGATAGGTGTTAGGTTAGGTATAGAATCGTCCCCCTCACATCCTCAACCTTCCTGCTCTCTCTCCCTTTCCTGTTAAAATAAATGTGCTGAGACTAAAATTATCAAGAGGTGAGTAAATGTAAAGAAGGAAATGGATGAGGATAAAGGGGATGGGAAGGGAAAAGAATGAGTTAGAGGTTACATAAGGGAAGGAGGTTAAGAATGAATGACCTCCTGTTGAAAAAATGTGATGATAGTAAAATTATCAAGAAGTGTAGTAAATATAGAAAGGAAATGGATGAGGATGACGGGGATGGGAAGGTGAAGAATGAGTTAGAGTTTACATTAGGAAGGAAGGTTAAGGATGAATGACCTGTTAAAAAAATGGGATGAGAGTAATATTATGGAGAGATTAGGAATTATAGAAAAGAAAATGGATGAGGATTATGGGGATGGGAAGGGGAAGGAATGAGTTAGAGGTTACATAAGGAACGGAGGTTAAGAATGAATGACCTGTTAAAGTAAATTGGCTTAGAGTGACATTACGGAGAGGTTAGGAAATGCAGAAAAGGCGATGGATGAGGGAGAGATAGGACATGTAGGGAAGAGGACTTGGGTGAAGGGAAGGAGGAATTACAGATTAGGGAAGGGTGGAGAATGAATGCCAAAGAGGGTAGGAAATGTACGGGATATTGTTGAGAAAGGGAAGGTATGCTGGAAAAGAGGAGAGATGGGTGAGGAAGGGAAGGAGGAGGAATTAGAACTTAGGGAAGGAAAGGGAAGGGAATATAAAAAATGAGAGAAAAATATGATAAAAGTAGAATTATCAGGCGGGTAGAAAATGTAGAAAAGGAAATTGAATGAGGAGGAAAATGACTGAAAGGGAAAGGGGAATGTGAGTTTAAGAAAAGGAGAGGAAAGTGGAGAGAACAAGATGTGATGAAAGTAAAAATATAAAAACTGATGGAAATGAAGAAAAGAAAATGGGATAGGATGAAGAGGACAAGTGGATAAAGGAGGAGGAGGAGGAGAAGGAGGAATTACAGTAGGGAAAAGAAGGGAAGGGAAAAGGTGAGGAAAGAGCATCACGGAGTCTGGTGGGCGGGTGGGTGAGGAGGTGGGTGGGTGGGCAGGAGCGAGGAAAGGAAGGGTTAATCATAGATAAGATAAAGTAAGTCGGATAAATGGCATCACGGAGACGAGTGGGCGGGCGAGTGGGTAGGTAGTGGGGGTTGTGGGTGGGGTTGTTGGTGGGTAGGTAAGGGAGAGGAAGGGGAGGCAGGAATAAGAGCCAAGCGAAGGGAGGAGGAGAAGAAACGGCATCACGAAGAAGAGAGGGAGAGTGGGAGGGTAGTTTGGGTCAGTAAGTGGGTGGTAGATGGGGTGGTAGATGGGTGGTGGCAGGGTTAGTGGGTGTTGGGTGAGTGAGGAAGAGAAAGGACTGGCATCAGGAACTGAAAACGATATAGAAGAATACTAATAAAAAAAAAGAATTAAAAAAAGAAAAAGAAGAAGAAAAGGAAGAAGAAGAAGAAGAAAAAGAAGAAGCAGAAGAAGAAAAGAAGAGAAGGAAGAAGAAAGGAAGGTTAAATAAAAGGTTTGGGAGAAGAGAAGCAGGAGAGAAGGAAGAGAGGTAGAAGGAGAAGAAGGTGCAGGAGAAGAAAGAGAAGGAAATGAAGAAAATGTGGAGGAGTCTGATAAGGAGGAGGAGGAGGACGTAGAATGGAAAATAAGGAGAAGGATTAATCAGAGTTAAGGAAGGGAAGGGAATGGAAGGGAAGGTGGAAAGTCAGAGTTGTGGGTGGGTGTTAATGGGTGGATGGGTAGTGGAGGGGGTAGAGAGGGTGGGAGGTGGGTGGGTGGCAGGGGGGGCAGCAGGGGAGGCAGCGGGGGGCAGGCAGCCAGGCAGGCAGGCAGAGACACCGTGCAGGTGGAGCAAGACGGTCTCCGGCAGCCTCACGTCACTGACTATTTTAAACCTTTTTTTTTACGTCTTGGCCTATTGCGCCGGTAGGCCTCTTCCCGGTGGATCCTGATGGTCGGTCCAGGGCTTCTTCCAGTGGGTCCTGATGGTCGGCCCAGCCCGTCCTGGCGCTGGCGAGTGTTTATAGTGGCGCCATCTTGCATTGGCTCATGCTGCCCTCCCGGAACTCATCTTTAATCCTAGAATCTAGAGTCCGGGTTGATAGGTGGTCTTCTGGACAGCATGTGGGTAGTTTTAAGCCACTCGGCGGCGGCTGAAAAATCCCAGCTTGGTGGCACCGGTCGGGGATTGAACTCGCGTCCTCCTGAACGCGGGGCGGTCTCTCTCTCCGTTCCGCCACCGCCTCCCCGGAACCCGTGCTGCTTACAGTCTCTCTCTCTCTCTCTCTCTCTCTCTCTCTCTCTCTCTCTCTCTCTCTCTCTCTCTCTCTCTCTCTCTCTCTCTCTCTCTCTCTCTCTCTCTCTCTCTCTCTCTCTCTCTCTCTCTCTCTGGAATATATTAGATTATGTTAGGTTAAGTGAGGATAGGTTAAGGTAGTTTATGTAAGGTAAAGCTAAGTTAAGATAGGTTAGCTTAGGTAAGGCTCGGCAATGTTAGGTTAGGTTAGGGAAGGCTCGGTGCTAGGTGAGATTAGGTAAGGTTAGGAAAGCTAGGTAAGGTTAGATGTGGTTAAGTAAAGGCTAGGATAAGCTAGGTTAGGTAGGATAGGGAAGCTAGGTAAGGTTAAATGTGTTTCAGTAAGGCAAGGATACACGAGGGTAGGTTAGGGTAGGAAAGTTCGGTAAGGTTAGATGTGGTTAAATAAGGCTAGGATAAGCTAGGTTAGGTTGGGTTAAGCGAAGGCGTCCCTCTTTACCCTTACCCTCTCCTCTCTCTCGCCCTTGCCCTCTCGTTAAGATAGATTAGGTTAGGTTGGGTCTTTGTGCATTTCTCTAGCCTCCTGTCACACCATTGCCTTCCCCTCCCTCGTCTCCCCCTCTCCCTCGTCTCCCCCTCTCCCTCTCTCTCCCTCTTGCCCTCTCGCTAAGATAAATTAGGTTAAGTTAGGTTAGGTAAGGCTTGGTAAAGTTAGGTTAGGTAAGTCGTCCCTCTCACCCTCTCCCTCTCTCTCGCCCTTGCCCTGTCGCTAAGATAGATTAGGTTAAGTTAGGTCAGGTCAGGTAAGGCAGAGTTAAGTTAGGTCTTCGTGCATTCTTCTGGACTCCTCCCTCTCACACCCTCCCCCTCGCCCTCTCCCTCTCTCCCTTCTTTGCCCAGACATTAGACGTTTTCAAATTTAATCAGATAAATTAAGTTCTAATAACGTCAAGGGGAGGAAGGAGGGCAGGGAGGGCAGCAGGAAAGCAAAGCAGAGGAATGGCAGGTGGAGGAAGTGAGACAGGGTTGGTGAGGTAGGGTTAAAGAATGGAAGCAGAGGAATGGCAGGGGGAGGAAGTGAGATAAGGTTGGTGAGGTAGGGTTAACGAATGGAAGCAGAGGAATGGCAGGGGGGCGGAAGGATGACAGGGAAGGGTGCGGCAGGGGAAGGAAAACAGAGGAATGGAAAGGGGAAGGAAGGAATCCAGGGAGGGCGTGGCAGGGGAAAGAAAGAAGGGAGGCAAAGGAATGGCAAGGGGAAGGAAGGCAGAGACGGGGTGGCGAGGGGAAGGGACACAGAGGAATGGCACGCACGTCACGCACGCTACTGCTTCTTGTGGCGGAGCGGCCGCCTCCGACTTCCTGATTGTCACCAGCAAATTTAATCCTTATAAGCAACCCATCACTCCTAATGGAGAACGACCAGTACCACTTCCATTTTATAATTACAATTAAATTACAAATTACATTAGCTTTTAATTAATTATAATTACAATTACTTACTATAATTGCATTTTCAATTACAATTACAATTAAAATTACACAAAAAATGTAATTAATTACATTTCAATTAAATTACAATTACAATTACTCCAACCCTGGTAGGAAGGGGTAAGGTGTGGGTGGCAGGGAAGGAAGCAAAGGGATGACAGGGAGCGGAAGTGGAGGGATGGGGGTTCAGGGAAGGGAAGGGAAGCAGAGGCATGGCAGGGAATTATAACAAGTCACGCATTGTGTGGACGCCGCTTTAGAGGAAGAAAACATGTCCTTTCATGGATCTCAATAACCTGCGCGAGAATATAATTAGATGCATCCTTATGTTCACATTACTGTTGCAGATTCGCGGCAATATGATGCTGAGGTTTCCGCGGGAGACGATGGCGGCCGCAGTTTTCTTAATATCAAGCGACACTGTCAGGAAACAGGGAGAGTGAGGCGCGTGAAGTCGTCAGAGTTCACCAGCAGGTGCCACCCAGGTCTTGGGTGCCACCAGCTCTAGACTCAGGGGGTGCAATGTCAACTCCAGGCTACCTAAATCCGCCAATGCCAAACCGAGGTGACGTGTTGAATCAGCGCCCTTATGATAGCACGAGCCCCGATGGCCTGCCCCAACGCAGCATCTACCGCTTCCTTGGCGTGGCCGAGGACGCGCCCTTCGCCGAGGTGAAGAAGGCCTACCACAAGGCGGCCCTGCGGCTTCACCCCGACAAAAACCCGGACAATATTAAGGCTGCCACCAAGCAGTTCCAGGCACTACAGACTGCCTTCAGGGTGCGGAAGGAGCAGGAGAGAGGGCCTGCCGCGGAAGAAGGGGGTTGCAGGAAGCCTGGGTGCACCAAGTGCTTCAGGAGGAAAGCTCAGCGGGCCGAGGGCGGGCAGGAGGCCCCTCGGAAGAGAAGAAGTCGTCGAAGAAAGGGGCTGCAGGAGGCCCGGATGCACCAAGTGTTTCAGAAAGGAAGGGGGTCAGAGCGAGGCCCCGCCGAGAGAGAAAAGAAGCAAAGAAGGAGCCAAGAAGCGCCCCAAGGGGAGCGCGGAGACAGAATTTGAGCAGGGAAAAGCGGCGAGCCGATCGGAAGTACTGGAGACATCGCCGGCGCAAGGAGAGAGGAGGAGGAGGAGCGTCGCTGGCTGGAGGAGGAGGAGGAGAGGATGGAGCAGGAGAGGAGTACAGACAGATGCTGTACGAGCAGGAGAGGGAGAGGCGGGAACAGGAACGGATCCTTCAGCAGGAGGAGTTGAAGAGGTTTGTTGAACACCGGAACCGCCTGCTGCGAGAGCAAGAGGAGGAGGAGAAAAAGAGACGGGCGAGGGAGAGAGCGGAGGACAGAAAGGAGGCCAAACGGAGACGTGAAGAGGAGAAGTGGGAGCAGTATCTTGAACTGCGAGCCAGCTGGCTGGGAGAGAGGCCGGGGGAGAACATGGCGGAGGTCAGGGCGCAGTTTCTCGCGGCCCAAGAGACGGTGAGGCGGGATGCCGAGAGGATCAAGCAACGGGAGGAAAGGATGTATAAAGAGACCGGCTGGCGGCTTGAGCAGTTTGTTAGGCCTATTCTACCGAGGGTGAAGCGAGCGAGGGAAGGGGAGGAGCAGTCGGCGCCAGAAGCGAAGAGTGCCAAAACGATGCACTAAGCACCTCACCCGCCCTGCCCGGCAGCGCTATGGCGTTGAAAAAAGAAAAGTAAAACAAGTAAAAAAATTTAAAAAAAAAATTAAAAACTGCAAAAAAACAAACAAAAAAGATATGACCAAAAAAAATGTGTGCAAGGTTTTACAACTTGGTTAAGTTTCAGTTCAGTTTTTAAATAAGGATTTAAGTTTAACGTTGAAAAAGGAGCAAGGATTTCACTCACAACAGTCGTCCGGCGCTTGAAGAAAATCTTGTAAAATGCAGAAAAAAACGTTGCCAACTGCACAAACAATAGGACTGTGTGAGTGTGTGTGTGTGTGTGTGTGTGTGTGTGTGTGTGTGTGTTTGGGAGAAGGGGGAAGACCACAACAACGAAAGGGTATCAAAAATAAAAGTAATGGGAAGGGATGAAGACCCTGGCTTAGTGGCCCGGATTCCATGTAGCTACACCCTGGCTTAACTGCCTGGGTGGGATGCTGACCCTGGCTTAACTGCCTGGGTGGGATGCTGACCCTGGCTTAACTGCCTGGGTGGGATGCTGACCTTGGCTTAACTGCCTGGGTGGGATGCTGACCTTGGCTTAACTGCCTGGGTGGGATGCTGACCTTGGCTTAACTGTCTGGGTGGGATGCTGACCTTGGCTTAACTGCCTGGGTGGGATGCTGACCCTGGCTTAACTGCCTGGGTGGGATGCTGACCTTGGCTTAACTGTCTGGGTGGGATGCTGACCTTGGCTTAACTGCCTGGGTGGGATGCTGACCTTGGCTTAACTGTCTGGGTGGGATGCTGACCTTGGCTTAACTGTCTGGGTGGGATGCTGACCTTGGCTTAACTGTCTGGGTGGGATGCTGACCTTGGCTTAACTGTCTGGGTGGGATGCTGACCTTGGCTTAACTGTCTGGGTGGGATGCTGACCTTGGCTTAACTGCCTGGGTGGGATGCTGACCTTGGCTTAACTGTCTGGGTGGGATGCTGACCTTGGCTTAACTGCCTGGGTGGGATGCTGACCTTGGCTTAACTGCCTGGGTGGGATGCTGACCTTGGCTTAACTGCCTGGGTGGGATGCTGACCTTGGCTTAACTGCCTGGGTGGGATGCTGACCTTGGCTTAACTGCCTGGGTGGGATGCTGACCTTGGCTTAACTGCCTGGGTGGGATGCTGACCTTGGCTTAACTGCCTGGGTGGGATGCTGACCTTGGCTTAACTGCCTGGGTGGGATGCTGACCTTGGCTTAACTGCCTGGGTGGGATGCTGACCTTGGCTTAACTGCCTGGGCGGGATGCTGACCCTGGCTTAACTGCCTGGGTGGGATGCTGACCTTGGCTTAACTGCCTGGGTGGGATGCTGACCTTGGCTTAACTGTCTGGGTGGGATGCTGACCTTGGCTTAACTGCCTGGGTGGGATGCTGACCTTGGCTTAACTGTCTGGGTGGGATGCTGACCTTGGCTTAACTGTCTGGGTGGGATGCTGACCTTGGCTTAACTGCCTGGGTGGGATGCTGACCTTGGCTTAACTGTCTGGGTGGGATGCTGACCTTGGCTTAACTGCCTGGGTGGGATGCTGACCTTGGCTTAACTGCCTGGGTGGGATGCTGACCTTGGCTTAACTGCCTGGGTGGGATGCTGACCTTGGCTTAACTGCCTGGGTGGGATGCTGACCCTGGCTTAACTGTCTGGGTGGGATGCTGACCTTGGCTTAACTGCCTGGGTGGGATGCTGACCTTGGCTTAACTGCCTGGGTGGGATGCTGACCCTGGCTTAACTGCCTGGGTGGGATGCTGACCTTGGCTTAACTGCCTGGGTGGGATGCTGACCTTGGCTTAACTGCCTGGGTGGGATGCTGACCCTGGCTTAACTGCCTGGGTGGGATGCTGACCTTGGCTTAACTGCCTGGGTGGGATGCTGACCTTGGCTTAACTGCCTGGGTGGGATGCTGACCTTGGCTTAACTGCCTGGGTGGGATGCTGACCTGGCTTAACTGCCTGGGTGGGATGCTGACCTTGGCTTAACTGCCTGGGTGGGATGCTGACCTTGGCTTAACTGCCTGGGTGGGATGCTGACCTTGGCTTAACTGCCTGGGTGGGATGCTGACCCTGGCTTAACTGCCTGGGTGGGATGCTGACCCTGGCTTAACTGCCTGGGTGGGATGCTGACCTGGCTTAACTGCCTGGGTGGGATGCTGACCTGGCAACTGCCTGGGTGGGATGCTGACCCTGGCTTAACTGCCTGGGTGGGATGCTGACCTTGGCTTAACTGCCTGGGTGGGATGCTGACCTTGGCTTAACTGCCTGGGTGGGATGCTGACCCTGGCTTAACTGCCTGGGTGTGATGCTGTCCTTGGCTTAACTGCCTGGGTGGGATGCTGACCTTGGCTTAACTGCCTGGGTGGGATGCTGACCTGGCTTAACTGCCTGGGTGGGTTGCTGACCCTGGCTTAACTGCCTGGGTGGGATGCTGACCTGGCTTAACTGCCTGGGTGGGATGCTGACCTTGGCTTAACTGCCTGGGTGGGATGCTGACCCTGGCTTAACTGCCTGGGTGGGATGCTGACCTGGCTTAACTGCCTGGGTGGGATGCTGACCCTGGCCAACTGCCTGGGTGGGATGCTGACCTGGCTTAACTGCCTGGGTGGGATGCTGACCCTGGCTTAACTGCCTGGGTGGGATGCTGACCTTGGCTTAACTGCCTGGGTGGGATGCTGACCTAGGCTTAACTGCCTGGGTGGGATGCTGACCATGGCTTAACTGCCTGGGTGGGATGCTGACCCTGGCTTAACTGCCTGGGTGGGATGCTGACCTGGCTTAACTGCCTGGGTGGGATGCTGACCTT
>NC_066521.1:4920629-4955629 GCF_024679095.1 Eriocheir sinensis
CACTCAACTCAACCAACTAATTAAAAAAATAATAATAATATCAATAATCCTGTTCATTACAACCATATTCAAATTTATCACCGGGCCCGAAATGTTGTATTAAAATGTGTGTTTGTAGTGAATCCGTAATCAGGAGAGAGAGAGAGAGAGAGAGAGAGAGAGAGAGATGCCTGTCACGACACATATATATATCACAGTTGACAGTTATGACGTACCTGGCAACTCCAATTTTACCGGACGAATGCGAGGCTGCCAGACGGATAAATATTTGAGGGCTGCGTGACTGGCTGCATCGTCCCGTGCTGGGGGTGTCGGTGCTGCCGGTGCTGGGGCTTCCTGGGCGAGACTTGGACTAATATGCAATGTGCCACGAAATGAACGGCTGCAGTAGTGTGAGTCCTCCAGAAATTGGCCCTTCTTTCGGCCACCTCTTTGGATTCTTTTAGGAGCAGCGAGTTGCGGGCTTTTTATTATTGTTTCTTTTCTGTTGTGCCCTTGAGCTGTCTCCTTTGTTGTAAAACACACACACACACACACACACACACACACACACACACACACACACACACACACACTCATAATAACTGACCCACTCCCAAACACACTCATTTCTAGTTTATTTTTTTTATAGGAACCGTGATCATCAGGGTTTTTTTCTGTTGCCTTAGAGCTTCTTCCTTTCCTGTAAACACACACACACACACACACACACACACACACACACACACACACACACACACACACACACACACACACACACACACACACACACACACACACACACACACACACACACACACACACACACACACACACACACACACACACACACACACAAACACACATACACATCAAACTACTTATTACTTCACACAGAGTACATCGGAGAACTAGTCAAAATCGTAGTTCCTGATGGAATAATTTCATAAGTGTTAATTTAGGACTTTTGACAGCTTACATTTTCCTTCTAAGTTCAGCAGCGGTCCATTAGTTCGTTAAGGGACAAGAGGATTATAAGAATAGTTTATAAGAATAGTTTGGTCTGCTGGTGATGATTTACAGCGGCAGTTCTGAATGCATATTGATTTCAGGTGATCGAGTGTCGTCTATTTACTCCTGATGTCTATTTCAGGTGATCGAGTGTCGTCCATTTTACTCCTGATGTCTATTTCAGGTGATCGAGTGTCGTCCATTTTACTCCTGATGTCTATTTCAGGTGATCGAGTGTCGTCTATTTACTCCTGATGTCTATTTCAGGTGATCGAGTGTCGTCCATTTTACTCCTGATGTCTATTTCAGGTGATCGAGTGTCGTCCATTTTACTCCTGATGTCTATTTCAGGTGATCGAGTGCACATGTCGTCCATTTTACTCCTTATGTCTGTTTTACGTGACTGGGTCGGAGGAATCTGTTCGCATTTGTGTCCTTCATAAATTATTCGCATGATACTTTGTTTACTTCACACTACATAACCCGCTGGCCAGTATTAGGAGTCACTATGTTAGACTTGATTTATGTTTTGTTTTGTTTCGTTTTTGTTTGCTAGTTTTCGTCGATTTCTGTGTGCCGTGTTTCGTACCAGATTACACGTGTATGGTCAACTTGAATGACTTTGCGAGGGTTTTAGATGTATTCGACTTGAACTCTTTCAAGAGGAGAGATCAAAGCACCTCCACCCGAAATTGACCTCTCTTTTGGCCACTCCTTATTTTTCTCTTTTATAGGAGCATCGATTAGCGGGCTTTTCTTTCTTCACTTTCTTTTTGTTGCGCTTGAGCTGCTTCCTTTACTGTAAAAATTCCTTTAATGTAAAAAAAAAAATAGTGAAGCTTTTAGCATATACGTATTTTAAATTTTATGGAAACTGTGGTCAATGAACTCTGTCTGTCTCTGTAGTGTGACTGTGTCCAGGAATCTGCTCACATTTATATCCTTCATAAATTAGGTACTTTAATACTTTACTTTGTTAATATGACACTACATAAGACCAGCGGACCAGTATTAAGAGTCACTTTGATACTATTTTCCAGTTGATGTCTGTGCAGCGTGACTGTGTTGGGAATCTGGTCGGATTTGTGTACTTCATATATTAGGTATTTTGATACTTTATATACTTTGTTTATTTGGCACGACTCTAGACCAGTGAAACAGTATTAATAGTCACATTGATGCTTCTTAACTTGACATTATATAACACAAGATAAATCAGTGTGGGGATGGTGTGTGTGTGTGTGTGTGTGTGTGTGTGTGTGTGTGTGTGTGTGTGTGTGTGTGTGTGTGTGTGTGTGGGCATTCCTTCACCTCTATTCACACACCACCCAATCGTTCATCACATCGACAGCCTTAATTTCTGTCCGCCATTCAAAGCCATCGCGATACCTGAGCCGTCCAGTCGTCACGCGGACACCTGTAGCCCGGCTCCCACGCGACGCTGTTTACCAAGTCAACACTCCCCGGTCCTTCATCAACGGAACTGCGAAAGGTCAGGAACCCTCGCGATCCGTCCCTTGCCCGGCCAGAGCGAGGCTGTGAACGGATTGGATGAACGTTCCTGCCCATGAAAATACGCCTCTATACTACACTTGCTGCTGGGTATTTGCACTGTTTATAGATACGTTTTTTTAATAGCGTAGAACCAGACTGACAGACAGATAGTAAAAAGGGGGAAAGTATTAAGGAAAGGTCATGTCAGGTGAGTTAATGATAGGCTAGATTGGGTCAGGTCATGCTAGTTTAGGTTAGATTGATTTGGTTAGGATAGGTTAGGAGAAAGAGAGCCGGAGAAAGACAGAAGCAGAGAAGATAGACGGAGAAAAGACGTGATGGAAAAAAGACAGACGGAGAGAAGATACAATAAGAAGAGACAGACTAAGTAAAGATGGACAGAAAACAAAAGTATCAAAGAAGAGGACGTTGCCATAGATATAGGCGGAGAAAGAGGCCGGAAGAAAGAGAGTTGAATTAGTTAGAAGTTGGTGGTTAGGAGAAGCTGGTCGGCCGTGTGTTCTTCAGAAGGAAGGAGAACAAGGGAAAGTATCAAAGACTCCGCAAGACACCGCCCCATAAAGAGAGACGGAGAGAGAGGCCGGAAAAGAATGATCTAATTAGTTAGGAGAAGATGTTAAGTTTGTCGGCCTTGTATTATCGAAGAGTGTTTACTTTTAGGGCAAAGGAGACAAAACAAAAGGAGAAGTAGTATCAAAGACGCCCGCAAGACGCTATTCCCATAAAGAGAGACGGAGAGAGAGGCCGGAAACAGAATGATCGAATTAGTTGGAAGTTCGTGGTTAGGGAAAGCTTGTCGGCCGTGTGTTTACTTTCCCCGAGTGTTTACTTTTAAGGGCAAAGGAGACAGAACATAGAGAAAGGAAAGTACCATAGACGCTCACATGACACTGCCCCATAATTATAGATAGAGGAAGAAAATAATAAGAAATAGACGGAGAGGAATCAGACGGAGAAGCGGACAAAAGAAAGTGAAAGGTAGGTGAAAGGAAATTATGAAGGACTCCCGCAAGACTCTGTTCCCATAAGGATAGACGGAGAAAGAGCGATCGAGTTAGAAGATCCTTGTGGTTAGAAGCTGATCGACCGCCTACGAGGAGACAGCTCAATTGAAACAAGCGTCAAAGACTCCCGCACGACGCCGCTACCATAAGTTGACGGAGAAAGAGGCCGAAAAAAGAGCGATCGAGCTAGCTGAATGGAAGTAAGTAAACTGAGATCAGAGTACCGTGAACTATAGGAGAATACCAAAGACTCCTACAAGACGCTGTTTTCATAAAGAGGCCGGAAAAAGATCGACTGAATTAGTTAAAAGAAGGTGATGGTTAGAAGCAGGTCAGCCGTGTATTCTTCAGAAGGAAACAGAAAAAGGGAACAGAAGTATATATCAGACTCCAACAAGACTCATACCCATACTAATAGTCGGAGAAGGAGGCGAGAAAAGAGCGACCGAGTTAGCTAAAGGGAAGGATGCAAACTGAGACCAGAGTACCGTGACGCGCAACCCTCAAGAAGTCCCGCTCTTTGATGTGACTTTCCCGGCTTCTGTAAAGACTCGCACAACAAAGTGAGAGAACAATTACACCTCGGAGTGAGCGTTGACTTCTCTTGGCAGCAGACGAGACAAAAAAGGAGAGGGAACGGGGAGGTTTCTGGGAAGGTTGAGGCATGGAGCAGGAAGGGCCAAGTGTAGCCTCCGATGGTGTATACTCAGGTCGGTGTTCTCAGACGCTGCCACTCCTCACGTCAACTGTTTCCAAAGGCCGAAAAGGAGGCTGATTGGGCTTTCATGAGTGGAAAAGAAGATTAGTCGGGTTTTCATGAGTGCTTTTCCACGGTCATGGTACAGAAGAAGGATCAAACTACCACCAGGGTCATAAAAGTACCCCAGGAAATGCCACACACACCTACGAAAGCCTTGTCAAATATGAGTGCTTAGGGACCGGAATGTTTAAGAATATGACCCTCAGACGCTTCCACCTCACATGTCAACTATTTCCAAAGGCCGAAGAGGAGATTAAGCGGACTTTCATGAGTGCTTTTTCACGGTCATGGTACAGAAGAAGGGTCAAACTACCACCAGGGTCATAAAAGTACCCCTGGAATGCCCCAAACTCCTAAGAAAGCCTTGTCAAGTATGTGTTCTTGGGGCCCGAATTGTTTAAGAACATGACCCTTACCCTCACTTTTCTTCCCTTGCTTGTGTGGGGTGGCGCTTCCTCCTCCTCCTCCTCCTCTTCTTCTTTTTCCTCCTCCTCCTTGCAAGACCGTGGAAGTTGCGAGGAGGATGGAGAAGGGAAGCATTATATTGGCGGAAGATTTCAAGGGATCGCTGAAGGAGGCTGTGCGGCTCTAAAGTTTACAGATGAGCTCCTGAGCTCGACACAGTGATGAGGGGCGGAAGTGGCGAGCAGCAAGTGGCGGGCAGGGAGGCGGCGGGGAGGAGGCATAGTCCTGAACTGTAGTAGTGTTGAAAGTCCTGCCCGGTGTAGGTCACGTTAGGAGAGGTTATAGTTTGTTTAGGTTAAGTTTGATTGGGATAAGTTTGATTGGGTTACGTCAGGTTAGGTTAGACTGAGTAAGGTCTGGTTAGGTTAATCTACGATAGGTTTGATTGGAGTTAGGTTAGGTTAGTTAAAGTTAGGTTAGGTTACATGTTGGGTTAGGTCAAGTTAGGTTTGGTTGTAGTTAGGTTAGTTAAGGTTAGGATAAACTGGGTCAGTTGAGGTTGGGGTAGATTGGGTTAGTTTAGGTTAGGTTAGAATAAGTTAGGACAAGCTAGGTTAGATTAGTTAAGGTTAGGTTAGGTTAGCTGAGGTCAGCTTAGCTGGTTCAGGGTAGGGTAGATTGGGCTAGGTCAGGTTAGGTTAAATAAGGGTAGAACAGGACTTTCTGCCGGGAAATACAATGAAAATAATTCAGAGAGCATCATGTGATTAGGTCAGATTAGAGTGGGCCAAGTTAGGTCTTTACCTGTACATACTGCCGATAAATACATGATAATAGAATAAAATAAAATAGAATAAAATGGAATGGAATAATAGAATAAAATAGAATAGAATAAAATAATAAAATGAGAATAAGTAGAATAGAATTACGTTATTAGTCACCCAGGGCTCAGGGGCTCGAGGTGGTGCCAATCTTGCATACTCTTCGGAAATATGCGGCCGAGAGAGAGTGTGTGTGTGTGTGTGTGTGTGTGTGTGTCTGGTGGAGGAAAGGAAGCACTCACCATAGGGGTCCATAATCCTCGCTGAGTTAGGTAATATAAAAGACATGATTCACGCCAACAAAACGGATTTAGATGGAGGAGCAGGCACTCACTCTGGGGTTCTATTTATCCTTGCTGTAGCGTGGATTAACAAAGCCGCCTACTAATGCCCCGCCATATGTTTCCTGGGAGGCTGTTGTTAGTGTGTGTGTGTGTGTGTGTGTGTGTGTGTGTGTGGACGGGATGATAGAGAGTGGACTAGCGCTGGCTTATACTAGATTTATGGACAGAATGGGAGAGTTTCCGTGTTAATAATAGTTCAGTGTGAAATAAAAGTTAAGAATATTTAGATGTATAGATGAAGATGGAATAGAGTGGATGAGTGCAATTTACAGACGGAATTGGATTGTTTCTGGGTGGAGAGTTCAATGTGGAAAAAAAAGGTAAGAATATGATGGTTGTGCATTACTGGAGTATTAAGACAGAGTAGGATAGTTTGCGTGATTATAAATCGGAACCAGTTAAAAATAGGCAGGTGAAGATGAAATAGGCTGATCAAATTATGCGGTACTATTCTATTTACAAGCAGAATAGGATAGTGTGTGTAATTATTGAAAGAATGGGATATTTTCTGTAATTATTGCAAGTGGATAAAGAGGTAAAATTACTGAAGATGAAATACTGAGCGAGTTCTACCTGACGAGAGTTTACAGACAGAATGCTATAGTGTCCGTGTGTTGAGGTATTTGTGGAAGAAAAGTAAGAATATGAAAGTAAAGTGAGATAGAGGAGAGGATCTTCACATCAGTACAATTCATAGACGTAATGGGATAGTTTGTGTATTTATGAGGATGAAATAATGGGCGAAATTTGCATGATTACTAGAACTTACAGACGGAGTGGGAGAGTACCAAGACTGACCTCTCCACCCGAAGCTGACCTCTCCTCTGACCTCTCGTACATTTTTTTTAGCGGACTTTTTTGTTGCTGTTATTGTTTTTTCTTTTTTACCTTGAGCTGCCTCCCTTGCTGTATAAAAATAGAGATTGCGTATTTACAAGAAGAAAATAGATAAATTGCGTAGATAGATGTTGAAATAGAGTAAACGAGTTAGCATTACTAGAATTAAAAGACAAAATATGGTAGTGTATGTAATTGTAAAAAAAAAAGTAGAATATATTGGTGGAGACGGTATAGAGAGGATGAATTCTGCGGTATATCAGAGTTAAACAGGTTAGCAGTACTAGAATTTAAAGACAAAATATGATAGTGTGTATAATTGTAAACGAAAATAGTAGAAATATATTGGTGGAGACAATGTAGAGAGGATGAATTTTTCACAATAGTCATTAGAGTAGACAAGTTAGCATTACTAGAATTTAAAGACAGAATAGGATAGTTTATGTCATTGTAAGTGAAAATAAAGTTGAAATACAAAGGTGGAGATGGTACAGAAAAGATGAATTATTTTGCTTTACTACAATTTAAAAGGCCAACAGAATATGAAGTTTCCTCCATTCGTTCATTCTTCATTTTTTCACAGCGGGAATAAACGCTAAATACCACGATAAGGTTGCGCATAAAGTAGTATATAAATGAGTATAGAGTTCGTATGTGTTATATTTTTGACCCTTCTTTTGTTGTATTAAATCAACTCTTTTTATCACTCATTAATTACTCAATAAATGATCTCACCGTCTCGTATCCTTGGTAGCGTGATCCGGCTTAAGTTGATATTGGAGACTGGTGTTCGGGGATAAACAAGGGAAAAAGAAAATATACATTTATTTAAAATTAAATGAAAGTAATTGCCTTACGCAATATTCTATGTTCAGACGATCATAACACTGGCATATTCAGCAATGGATGCAACATATGACAAATGACATGTCTTAAACATAATACTACAATATGTGCTCAGTTGTTGCCAATAATAATAACACTCATCGTTCCACAAGCAGTGGTTTGTAGCTCTCTGCTTACATCACAATCATTATGTACTCTTCCCAAAATCCTAATAACACATTCCTATAGTATAATCTACTACAAGTCACGGAAACACCAAATTATACCACACCCAGTGGTTTTACCTTTGCTTTACATCGCAAACAAATAATCACAGTCCTGTCCCTCACAATCCTACTTCACATCTCCTACATTATAATCTCCAGGACAATACAGTCGGTTTCCTTAGATTCTCAATTTCTACTCACGATTAAGATCACAACAGCCATTCTCGGCTGAGTGAGTAACAGGTCTGCTTGAGGCGAGAACCAAGCTCGGTGTGATCCTACCACTGATTTCTAGGTTACATTTTCTTTGCTTTAGGCGGACTTACATCCTTGACACGCCTTAATTTTCTACATAACCAATGGCCAATACTTCCTGTCACACCCATCTGCTCGCTCATTATGTTGTATTGTTTTACTTCTGCTATTCGTGATTCAGTCTTAAGACTCCCACAGCGATTTTTCTGTTAAATATTGGCTCATAACATGTCGCCACGACTGACGTCACGGGTCAGAGTCTTTTTCAATGGTTGTTCACACTTTCTGACCACGCCTACTGGGTAGCTGTTTTCTGTATCTGAGTCTGGGTATCTGTTTTCCTGTACCTCGTTGTTTCCCCTCTTTTGTACTTGAGATGTTTACACTGTTATATATGTCACCCTTCTTGTTAGTGTTTGTCCTGTCAGATGTTTACACAGTTGTATATCTCTCATTCCTCTCTGAGTATCTGTTTTCCTTTATCCTCGTTGTTTCCCTCCTTGTTAGTGTTTGTCCTATGAGATGTTTACACAGTTGTATATCTCTCATTCCTCTCTGGGTATCTGTTTTCCTTCATCCTCGTTGTTTCCCTCCTTGTTAGTGTTTGTCCTATGAAATGTTTACACAGTTGTATATCTGTCACCCTACTTGTTAGTGTTTGTCCTGTCAGATGTTTACTCTGTACTGTTATGGCTATTCCTCTTGTTTGTTCGTTTTCTGGTTCCCGACATATAGAGGGAGATCAATTCCTCATTACTAGACTATATACAGACAAACAATATATTTTTTCCTCCCTTCGCCCGTTGTTTGTTGTTTTCGCCGCGGGGCCAAGCGATAGACGCCATAATAAGCCTAGTGGAATTACTGCTGTTCGATGCTTCCTAAACTTTTTTCGCTTTACATCTTTCCTTCCTTCCGCTTGTTCAGTGTTGTGTGTGTGTGGAATAGGAAGGGCGGAATGTACGTGGCTGGATAGATAGATAGATAAATAGACTGGTAGGTAGATAGACAGATATAAAGATAGATAGATAGACACATAGATAGAAAGATAGGTAGATAGACAGGCAGTTAGATAGATAGATAGGTAGGTAAAAAGATAGGTAGATAGATGGATAGATAGATAAATAGGTAGATATATTTTTTTTTTTTTTTTTAACGTTGTTTCCTATTTCGCCGGTAGGCCTCTTCCCGGTGGGGCCGTATTGTCGGCCCAAGGCTTCATACAGGTGGGGCCTGATGGTCGGCCCACCCCGTTCTAGCGCAGGCGCGTGGTTATAGTGGCGCCATCTTGCATTGGCTCATGCTGCCCCCGGAACTCGTTCTTGATTCGCTTGGACGGCTTCCTCTAGAGTCCGGGTTGATGGGTGGTCTTCAGGACAGCATGTGGGTAGTTTTAAGCCACTCGGCGGTGACTGAAAAATCCGAGTGGTAGCGTGGGGATTCGAACCCGCGTCGTCCATCACGCGGCGAATGTGGGTCCAGTACGCTATCACTTCGGCCACCGCCTACATAGATATAAAGACAGATAAATAAACAGACAGATAGATAGATAGATAGATAGGTAGACGAAGATAGAGCTGGAGTAGGTAGGAAGACACCTACCGAACGGGCGCAAGCCACTCCCGGTGAGGTATATATGGGAGATGAGAAGAGAGCTGAAGCCCTCCAAAGACCCTTCCCATGTCCTCACTAACCGTTTCCCTATTGTCTCACCAACACCGGAGAGTAGTTCAGCATGCTCTCTAAAGACAGATCCTCTCTTTATCCACACCACACTACATTCACACAACATATACACCTTTTCCCAAAATTCAAATTCCAAAATGGCGCACCTACAACAAGCCTCGGAGTCCCCGCCTGGGGGGGGGGACCACAAATTCCCCCAGGGAGGACTCCCCTTCTGGCTGCCGACCCGAGAGGTGTCTTGATAACTCCTCGAACCTCTTTCTTCTCAATTTCTGCAACATTCGCGGTCTTCGCTCTAATTTTCATTCTGTGGAACATCATCTCTCGTCCTCTAAACCTCACCTTCTCTTCCTTACCGAAACACAGGTTTCTGAGGCTACTGACAGCAATCTCTACTCTGTTCCCTCCTACTATCTCTATCCTAAATTTCAATCCAAAGCTGGATGTTGCGCCTACGTGCGCAACGACATCACTTGCTCTCGTGCCCACAACCTTGACTCTTCTGAATTTTCTACCATCTGGCTAAGACTTCATTGTCATTCTATTACTAAATACATCTGTGCTGTTTATCTCTCACCTAACTCTACCAACTATGTAAAATTCTTTGACTATTTGAATTCTAAAGTGGAGCACATCTTGACCCACGCTCCCTTCGCTGAAATCTCCATCCTAGGAGATTTCAATGTTCACCACCAGCTTTGGCTTTCATCCTCTTTCACTGACCATCCTGGTGAACAATCCTACAACTTTGCTATCCTCAACGACCTAGAGCAGTTGGTCCAGCACCCTACACGTATTCCCGACCGTCTTGGAGACCGGCCCAACATTCTAGACCTCTTCCTTACCCCAAACCCTTCTGCTTATTCTGTCAAACTGTTCTCTCCGTTGGGCTCCTCCGATCACAATCTTATTTCTGCATCCTCTCCTATCGCTCCTGTACACCCTCTGGACCCACCGAAGATGCGATGCTTCTGGCATTTTGCTTCAGCTCGGTGGGACGACCTGAGGATGTACTTTTCCGATTTCCCGTGGAATGATTATTGCTTCCAGGATAGATACACCTCTGTGTGTGCTCAGCGCATCACAGAGGTGATTGTCTCTGGAATGGAGGCATACATTCCTCGTTCTTTCTCTACTCCTCATGCTAAAAAGCCTTGGTTTAATCACGCTTGTTCTCGTGCTGTCAATGATAGAGAGGCAGCTCACAGAAGGTACCAGAACCTTCAAACTAATGCTAATTATGAACTTTACATTTCAGCCCGAAATCGTGCCAAATATATTCTTCGACTTACCCAAAATTCTTTCATTAATAGAAAATGCCAAAACCTTGCTTTTTCTAACTCTTCCCGTGACTTCTGGCATCTAGCCAAAAACATCTCCTCCAACCTCACTTCTTCATCTTTCCCTCCACTCCTCAGTCCTGACGGCAACACTGCCGTCTCATCTATCTCTAAGGCTGAACTCTTCACTCAAACGTTTTCTACAAACTCCACTCTGGACGATTCTGGGCATATTCCTCCTACTCATCCCCCATCTGACTCCTTTATGCCTGTTATAAAGATTCTTCAAAATGATGTTTGCTATGCCCTCTCTGGCCTCAGTCTTCAGAAGGCTTATGGACCTGATGGAATGCCTCCTATTGTCCTTAAAAACTGTGCCTCCGTGCTGTCACCCTGCCTGGTCAAACTCTTTCGCCTCTGTCTGTCAACATCTACCTTTCCTTCTTGCTGGAACTCAAACTACCGTCCTATAGCTTTACTTTCTTGTCTATCTAAAGCTTTTGAATCAATCCTTAACCGGAAGATTCAAAAGCACCTTTCCACTTCTGACCTTCTATCTGATCGCCAGTATGGGTTCCGCAAGGGGCGTTCTACTGCTGATCTTCTAGCCTTCTTAACTGACTCTTGGTCATCCTCTCTTAGCCGTTTCGGTGAAACCTTTGCTATTGCACTGGACATATCAAAAGCTTTTGATAGGGTCTGGCACAAATCTTTGCTTTCCAAACTACCCTCCTACGGTTTCTATCCTTCTCTCTGTACCTTTATCTCCAATTTCCTTTCTGACCGTTCTATTACTGTTGTGGTAGACGGTCACTGTTCTTCCCCTAAATCTATTAACAGTGGTGTCCCACAGGGCTCTGTCCTATCTCCCACTCTTTTTCTGTTGTTCATTGATGATCTTCTTTCCAAAACGAACTGTCCTATCCATTCCTACGCCGATGATTCCACTCTGCATTACTCAACTTCTTTTAATAGAAGACCCACCCTTCAGGAACTTAACGACTCAAGGCTGGAGGCTGCAGAACGCTTAGCCTCAGACCTTACTATTATTTCCGATTGGGGCAAGAGGAATCTGGTGTCCTTCAACGCCTCAAAAACACAGTTTCTCCACCTATCCACTCGACACAATCTTCCAAACAACTATCCCCTATTCTTTGACAACACACAGCTATCACCTTCCTCAACACTAAACATCCTCGGTCTATCCTTAACTCAAAATCTCAACTGGAAACTTCATATCTCATCTCTTACTAAATCAGCTTCCTCGAGGCTGGGCGTTCTGTACCGTCTCCGCCATATCTTCTTCCCTGCACAGTTGCTGTCCATATATAGGGGCCTTATCCGCCCTCGTATGGAGTATGCATCTCATGTGTGGGGGGGCTCCACTCACACAGCTCTTCTGGACGGAGTGGAGGCTAAGGCTCTTCGTCTCATCAGCTCTCCTCCTCATACTGATAGTCTTCTACCTCTTAAATTCCGCCGCAATGTTGCCTCTCTTTCTATCTTCTATCGATATTTCCACGCTGACTGCTCTTCTGAGCTTGCTAACTGCATTCCTCCCCCCCTCCCGCGGCCCCGCTGCACTCGACTTTTTACTCATGCTCATCCCTATACTGTCCAAACCCCTTATGCAAGAGTTAACCAGCATCCTCACTCTTTCATCCCTCACGCTGGTAAACTCTGGAACAATCTTCCTTCATCTGTATTTCCTCCTGCCTACGACTTGAACTCTTTCATGAGGAGGGTATCAGGACATCTCTCCTCTCGTGTTTGACCTTGCTTTCGGCCACCTCTTTTGTTTCTTTTTTAGGAGCAGCGAGTAGCAGGCTTTTTTTATTATTGTTTTCTTTTTTTGTGTGCCCTTGAGCTGCCTCCTTTGTTGTAAAAAAAAAAAAAGATAGATAGATGGATAAATAGATAGATAGGTAAACAGATAGATAAATAGATAGATTGATCGATTGACTCACAGATAGATAGATCGATAGACACATTGACATATAAATATCCAGATGTTTAGTGAGCCGACCATACATTTGGCATTCGGTTCACAGACACTGATCATCAAAAGAAATACAAGACAAAGAAAGAAAAAAAAAGAAAATAGAAAAATTAACAAAAAGAAAAAAAAAAGGGAAGAGAAGAGAAAGACAAAAGGAAAATATGAAAAAGAGAAACGAAATGATGAGAAAAGTAGATGTGAGAAAAGGTGCAGAAAAATATATAAAAAAAAAGATTATACAGGTAAACATATGGAAACAGCAGGACACTAGAAAAACAGCGAATGAAGGAAGGGAAGTAGTTGTTAACCCCTTGGATGCAGACCGCCTACCAGAAGACATCACCAAGCTGCAGGAGTGGAGCAATAAGTGGCTGCTACAATTCAATGAAGAAAAATGTAAAGCCAAATACCTTGGGAGGGGAAACCCAGCACACCAATACCACATGGGAAACACTCCACTATCCACCACAGAGGCAGAGAAGGACCTTGGAGTGTATGTTACCAGGCTACCAGTGAAGGCCAAATCTGTGCCAATCGCAGCTGTCGGGTTAAAATATAAACGATTCAAACAAATTCAAATCACATTCGATTAAAACATCACACCGGGAGAGGAAAAAAAAGCACTAATAAAAAATGAAACCAATAAGATGTACTGAAAAAAAATATACAGGCCTATAAAATAATAATGAAAATATACCACCAATAGAATACAAACAATAAAAACTAGGGTACGAAAATAATATTAGGGAAGGAATAGTCACCCTGAGAAGTCGTCACGTATTCCAGGAACGTTGGCGTGTAGGTGACCGCTTGCGTGCGTAGCTTATGAGTCTGAGGAGTGCGTAGGGCAGGCAACACACGGCTTGAGACTTTGGGCGCAGCATCTGGTTAGTTTCTGTGTGTTGTAGGCTGTACTGGCCATCGGTTCAAGGGTCAATGGATCGGAGATGAGCACTGAGGCCACGCGCAGCTAGTCTTTGCTTATTGTATTCCCACCATATGCTAAAGAGTCAATGGATCGGAGATAAGCAAGCACTGAAGCCACGCGCAGCTAGTCTATGCATATTGTATTCCCATTAAAAGCAGAGTCAATGGAACGGAGATGAGCACTAAGGCCAGGCGTAGCTATATCGTTGGTCTTCCTCTCCATCATATACTCACTCTATACATATTTATAAACATTGCTTTATGCCCTGTTATAGTTTTCCCCGCTATGAAAAAAAAGGAGTAATGGAGGAAACTATATTATGTTCGTCTGTAAATTTTAGTGAAGCATAACTACGAGTATTATCTGTTCTACCTGAATACAAAGTGCTTTCATTTGCTCGATGGGCTTTTTGTTCCCTGTATTTCCATGTTTCCATATTTGCCTTGTGATCTTCAGGACGCCGGCACACCTCACGCTCTGATATTAATTAACAGGTGAAGAGTCTGTCATGCACGCTATATTAAAAAGGTAACTCTTTATATAATGTTAGCTGTAGTGCATGGTGTTACTCCTCGCCACATCCCATAATCTTCACCCTCTCTGATGAGTATTACAACATTAACCCCTTCCTTATAACTGAACATATTGCTAGAGGGATAAATTCAGCTACGTAACTACACTTTCTATAATGTTAGCTGTAGTGCGTGGTGTTATCCCTCATCATAATATAATCTTGCCCTTTCAGTGAATGTTACTGCGTTTACCTCTTCAGCAACTTCCTTGTCGGTATCCAGTATTAACATCTACGTAAAATACTCTTTATAATATAGCTATAGTGCATGATGTTTTCCTCGCCATAGCCTTTAATCCTTGCCCTTTCCTGATCATATTACATTAACCTAAATTCTCCCTTCCTCATAATTGCAGAACAGTATTAATATATCTCGTTGCTCTTCATATATTATTATGTTTGCTGGTTTTGGCGCCACAGGGATAAACTCAAGCTCTTCATTTCCAAGATCATAATCTATTAACCTCTATCTTCCCCTTCCTCATAATTGCAGAACATGGGAATTAATATATCTCGTTGCTGTTCATGTATTATTATGTTTGCTGGTAGTGGCGCCTCCAGGGATAAACTCAAGCTCTCTATTTCCAAGATACAGAAAATTGAAAGGATCCATCTATGAGGTTTGCCATTCACGTGTATTATTATGCTATTCATGTACTATTGTGTTTATTAAGTTTGCTGGTAGTGGCGCCTCGAGGGATAAACTCAAGCTCTCCGTTTCCATGATACAGAAAATTGAAAGGATCTATCCGTGAGGTTTGCCATCAGCGCGAGGAACCAGGGACCATATTCTCAAACATTTCGGGGATCACACACCCACATTTCATAGGGCTTTCGTTACGGGTTTGGGGCATTTCCAGATGTAGTTTAATGAGCCTGGCAGTAGTTTGACCCTTCTTCTGTATTTTGAACATAAGGAAACACTCATGAGAATCCGATTATCTCCTTTTTGGCCTTTGGAAATAGCTGACGTGAGAGGTGGAAGCGTCTGAGAATACCAACCCTGGAGCACCGTGTAAAGCTGGCGTCGTTGCGGGCGGGGAGAGCGGTGCTGCGGCGCGACACACGGCGGGTCTGAGTTTCAGTTCCAGCACCATTTCAAGGCGATCGTTGAGCGGAATACAGTCATGAAACTCAGCGTATGCGGGTATAAAAGGAAGGAACGCGAGTGTCTCCGGTAGCGGTGCGAACAGTGTGGTGAGGAGAAACGGGCGGACTCAGGGCGTGTACTATGTGTGTGAGTGTGAGAGAGAGAGAGAGAGAGAGAGAGAGAGAGAGAGAGAGAGAGAGAGAGAGAGAGAGAGAGAGAGAGAGAGAGAGAGAGAGAGAGAGAGAGAGAGAGAGAGGAAGGGAAAGGCGTAAGAATTTGTTAAACGTGTAGACTCGTAGAGGAATGAAGAAATGGTGTCTTAGAGGGGCCACATCGCCTATAGTGTGTCTAAAAACCACGAACTACAGGGTACCTATGTATGAGTGTTTGAGAGAGAGGAGGAAGGAAAGCCGAAAGATCTGTTTTAGTAGAGGAAGGAAGGAGTGGAGTCATGCATTGGCCACATAACCTATAGCATGGCGTCTAAGAACCAAGGTGTTTATGTGTGTTTACGAGAGAGAGAAAGGAAGAGGCGTTAGATATGGTATGCATGTAGAGGAAGAAGTGAAGAGCATTGCAGGGGTCAATTTACCTACAGTGTGGCGTCTAGAAACCAGGGACTCAAAGATATGTGAGAGAAAGAGAGGAAGACAGACAGACAGACAGACAGACAGATAGGGAATTAGTTTATAAAGAGGAAAAAAACGGAAAAAAAGGAGACGGGAGAAATTAGAGTAAAGAAATAAGGGTTAAATGAGAGAGAGAGAGAGAGAGAGAGAGAGAGAGGTTATCTTAATCATGTATATGTGTAGTGTGTGTGTGTGTGTGTGTGTGTGTGTGTGTGTGTGTGTGTCCACGTACGTTTGAGCACCTGCACCGCACTGATTTTAATTGACAACACTATCTACTATCTTACACGCACGCACGCACGCACGCACGCACGCACGCACACACACACACACACACACACACACACACACACACACACACACACACACATACACACACACACACACACACACACACGTACGTACGTACGTTCAGGGTTGAGGAAGGGTTTGCTGTCAAGAGTAAATTGTCTATTGATTTGAGTCGCCGATGTTTTATGGATGGCGAGAAGCTTCATGAATCGTGCGAGGAAAAAATCTTATTGGTAATGACGCACCGTTGTGGAATGGACGCATTGACCACGCACTGTCCTTATTATAACAGAGAGGGAGAGAGATAGAATACCAGATAGATAATGGATGGAGAGATAGATAGAGAGAAAGAGAAAGAAAGAAAGAAAGAAAGAAAGAAAGAAAGAAAGAAAGAAAGAAAGATGGAAAGAAAGAAATGAAACAAGAGAGAAAGAAAGAAATAAAGAAAGAAAGGAAGGAAGAAAGGAAGGAAACATGGAAACGTGGAAATGCAGGCAACAGAAAGTCTATTGGCTCATTACGAGGTTGCCCGCTTTGGTGATTTAATCTGCTCGACAGTCACTTGGGGCCTGGGGAGCAGATGAAAGCACCTCGATATTGAGGAGCAGATGAAAGCAACTCAATATTCAGTTTACTCCCGACGCAGCGAAGTGACGGTCGATTCTATATTTGAAGGAGTTGATAGTATTCACATTTACTACTTCTGAAGGAAGATTGTTCCAGTGGCGGATGACTCGGTTTGAAAAGAAACTCCTTCCGATGTCTGTGTTACATCGACTAGACTGAATGGGTAAACCGTTATTTCTAGTTTTTAGGTTGGTTTGCAGTTCAAAGAATTTGTAGTAATCGACGTTATTGATTTTTTTCAGATATTTGAAGACTTGAATCATATCCCTTCGTAGGCGTCTTTTCTCCAATGTAAAGAGATGAGTCGCTTGAGTCGTTCCTCGTACGGGTGAGCCCTTAAGATTGGTATCATCTTCGTGGCGCGTCGTTGAATCCTTTCCAGTAAATCAATGTCCTTTCTGTAATTAGGAGACCAGAACTGTACTGCATACTCGAGGTGCGGTCTTATCATGGAATTATACAAGGATAGCATCACGTCTGGCGTTTTACACTCGAAGTTCCTTGCTATGAACCCGAGCATAGTGTTGGCTTTGTTGTATGCTTTTTTACAGTGATTCGCGTGTTTCAGGTCACTGCTGATAGTGACTCCAAGATCCTTTTCCTCCTGCATCGCTTGCAGAGGTTTCCCATTCATGATGTATGTGTGGTTACTGTTTCTGGACCCAATGTGCATGACTTTGCATTGCCATTTTTCCGACCACTCGATAATGTGATTGAGGTCTTTCTGAATGATTTCGCAGTCGGTCTTTGTGAGGGCCTTTCCCCCCACCTTGGTGTCATCAGCAAATTTCGATAGTGTGGATTTCAGTCCTGATTCGAGGTCGTTGATATATATGATGAAGAGAATGGGTCCCAGCACTGACCCTTGAGGCACTCCACTAGTGACTGGAAGCCAATCGGAAGGCTGTCCGTTGAGTAGTACTCATTGTTTTTTGTCGGTGAGCCAATCTCTTATCCAAGCCATCAGATTGGCTCCAATGCCCGCCGAGTGCAGTTTCTTAAGGAGTCGCTCGTGCGGTACCTTGTCGAAGGCCTTCTGAAAGTCCAGGTATATAACATCACTGGGTATGTGGGCATCCCAGTTCTTATATATACCTTGGAAGAAGTCTAATAAATTCATTAGGCAGGAGCGCAGGAGCGCGAAGGAAGGAAGGAAGGAAGGAAGGAAGGAAGGAAGGAAGAGAAGAGAAGAGAAAAGGAGAGAGAGAGAGAGAGAGAGAGAGAGAGAGAGAGAGAGACTAAAACAACCTCTACGAAAGCCTTATCCAATGTGTGTGTCTCGGTCTGGGGTTGGGTGTGGGTGTGTCAGCCTCAAAATGGTAGAGAATTGGACCCTACACAGTGAGCCAGCCTCCCGTCAGCACCGTTCCTCTCCTCTCCATCGCCTTCGTCGGTCGATACTGCCCCATCAGAACCAGTAATGCTGTTAACACGAGACGCAGGAAAAGATACACGGAAAATAAAGGAAAAGAATACGCAGAAGAAACCAAGAGGAAAGAAGACGAACGTAGGGGAAAAGAGGATGTAGATCGAGGAGAAAAAGTTTAAAAGAAAAAGAAAAGAAAACGCAGATAATGTCCTTTCCACTTCGCCTCCTTGCCATGCCTCATTATCGTACCCCTTCTATAACTCCTATTTTTTACCGTATAGGAAACAACTTAAGGGCAAGGACAAGTAAACAAAAGGCTCACTAAATGCTGCTCCTGTACAGAGAGAAGAATGAAAGGCCAAGGAGAGGTCAATTTTACCATAACCTAAATATAACAACCCCTATAGTATGCAGTGACCGTTTCTTTTCGTTTAGCTCTGAACTGTACGCGGCATTCTTCGCCTTCTCACTTCTCTCTCAAGTAAAAAAATGCGTGTGTTATGCTTCTACCCCGCCATCATACCATTACTCCTCCTCTCGTAACCTCTCTTTAAATAACATAGCATATCCATAACAACAATTCTAAAACATGTTGTGATTGTTTCTTTTTCGTTTGGCTTCAGAACTGTACATGACCTTCCTCTTCTCTCTCTCAAGTAGAAGAATACATGTGTTTTGCTTCCACTCCGTCACCTTGCCATTCCTCCTCCTGTCGCTCCCATTCTATATAACTCTAAAACAGCTATGGCAACTCTATAACATGTGGTGATTGTTTCTTTGTGTTATCTTCAGAACTATACGTGACTTTCCTCTCTTCTCTCTCTCAAGTAGAAGAATACACGTGTTTCCCTTCCACTCAGTCCCCTTGCCATTCCTCCTCCTCTCGTTCCCTTTCTACAAGAACTCTGTAACATAACAACAACTCTATAACATGTGGTGATCGTTTCTTTGTTTCACCTTCAGAACTCTACGTGACTCTTTCCTCCTTTCTCTTAAGTAGAAGAATACGTGCGTTTTGCTTCAACTCCGCCACCTTGCCATTCTTTCTGCTCTTGTTTCCTTTCTATAACTCAGTAATATAACATAACAACTATAATATGTGGTGATCGTTTTTTTTTTGCTTGGCCTCAGAACTGGGCGTGACCTGCCTCCTCTCTCTCTCAAGTGTCAGAGTATGTGTGTTTACTTATTCCCTAAAACGATATAATTGTTTCTTGAGGATAAATAGACGAAGAAAGTTAGATATAGGTGATCATTCATTTTCATATGGCTTTAAAACTTTTTTCTCTCTCAACTAGAAGTGTGCATGTTTCATAAGAACGTAAGAACGTAAGGAGTCTGCAAGAGGCCGGTTGGCCTATACGAAGCAGCTCCTGTAATTCTAACCCCACCTTACCTCACTATCCATAAGTTTATTCAACATCTTCTTGAATGTATCTATGGTGTTGGCACCCACAACATGGCTGCCAAGCCTGTTTCACTCATCCACCACTCTACTGGTAAACCAATTCTTTCCAATATCTTTGTTGAATCAATTTATCTAACTTAAAACCGTTGCTACGTGTCCTACCTGCCTCTTTTACAACCAAAACCCTATTGACATCCCCTTTATTAAAGCCCTTCATCCATTTATAAACCTCGATCAAGTCTCCTCGCAACCTTCGCCTTCCTAGAGAGTGTAGATTAAATGCTTCAGTCTATCCTCAAAAGGCAAGTTTCTCACCCCTTCAATAATTTGTCATCCTCCTCTGTACAGATACTAACATCTCTACAGAGGCAAGTTCCTCACCCCTTGAATCATTTATGTCATCCTCCTCTGTACGGATACTAACATCTGTACAGAGGAGGATGACATAAATGATTCAAGGGGTGAGGAACTTGCCTTATGAGGACAGCCTTGACTGATTGCTGTTTATTATCCTTGCGTTTCCTTTGGTATCTTAGTGTTGTATGTTCTTGTCTTATTCTTGTGTATTCGTATGTATCCTTGTCTTATCCTTGTCCTATTCGTGTGTATCCGTGTATATTCCCGTCTTATTCCTGTAGATTCTTATGTATCCTTGTCTTATCCTTGTCCTATTCGTGTGTATCCGTGTATATTCCCGTCTTATTCGTATATATTCTTATGTACCCTTGTCTTATCCTTGTCATATTCTTGTGTATCCTTGTACATTCTTGTCTTATTCTTGTATATTCTTATGTATTCTTATGTGTTTCTTAAATGCACACTACTCTAGATGTAACTCTAATTCAGAATACGAGACTAGGATCACTGTATACGCCTCCGTAATGAAGTGGTTAGCGTGCCTGGCTGCGTAGTCGTTATTCAAGGTTCAAGGGTTGATGTGACGGAGATGAGCACTGAGGCCACGTGCAGCTATAGTGTATGTGCCCCCAACTTTACCTTTACCATTGAACTTCATATATATTCACGTGTCTACCGTTTCGTCTTTCACCTTTCCTTTTTGCTTTTCATTTCCTTCCTTCCTTCCCTTCCCTTCCTCCTCCTCCTCCTTCCCTTCCTCCTTCCTTCTGCTTGTTCCCTTCTTCCTTCTTCCTCCTCTTTCTCCTTTCTTCTCTTCATCTTTACTTTCTCCCTCCTCCTCCTTCCTCTGTTACCTTTCCTTTTTTTCTTTTGATTTCGTTCCTTCCTTCCTTTCCTTCCTCCTCCTCCTTCCCTTCCTCCTCCTCCTTCCTTTCCTCCTTCCCTTCTGCTTGTTCCTTTTCTTCCTCCTCCCTTCCCTTCTTCCTTCTTCCTCCTCTTTCTCCTTTCTTCTCTTCATCTTTCCTTTCTCCTTCCTCCTCCTTCCCTTCCCTCTATTAAATTTATGTGTTGGTGTCTCTCGTTTTCTTGTAACTCCTCTCTTACACGCCCTCTTCCCTCCTTCCATGCTCCTCTCCTCTTTTATCGCCTTTTTCTTGCTCCTCCTCTTCGTTTCATTGTTTCTGGTCATCACCTTTCTCTGTTTTCCATCTTACGTCTCTCTCTCTCTCCTCCTCCTCCTCCTCCTCCTCTTCCTCCTCCTCCTCCTCCGCCTCCTCCTTCTCTTCTTTATTTATTTGTTTCTTTATCTCCTTCCTCTTTCTTACCTTACTCTGATTCTTCCTTCCCTTCCTTTCCTTTCCTTCTCTCTTCTTACTACTTCTTCTTCTCTTTCCTTTTCTTCCTCCTTCCCTTCTGCGTGTTCCTTCTCTTCCTTTTTCCTTCCCTTTCTCCTTTCTTCTCTTACTCTTCCTCCTCCTTCCATTCCTCCTTCCTATCTTCTCTGGTTACTATTTTTTCTCTTACTTATCCTTCATCTCCCTCTTCCTTTCCCTCTCCTTCTCTCATATTTCTTCCTCTTACCCTTTTCCTCCTCTTCTTTTCCTCTCTTCCTCCTCCCCATCCTTCATCTTCCTCTTCCCCCTTTCTCTCCTTCTGTTTCTCTATTACTTTTTCCTCTTACTCTCCTCCTCCTGCCTGCCCCCTGCCAAAAGAAACCACAAGACCATTCTCCCAGCTGTCGCTTGTACGAACCAGACGCTTTTTCCTGGCATGGGCAAACTGACTACTAGAGTCAACTTAGTTGGCGACAGTCTGGTGAGAGGCCAACTTACGGAGTTTTGCCGTAGGAATACATTGACACGGCAGCGTTTCTGTATCCCCGGAGCCAAACTGGACGATATTGAATCAGCTGTCGATGTAGTTTCAGTAAATGCGAAGGACGACACAGTGTATCTAATTCATGCGGGAACTAGCGACCTTCAGTCAACTCAATCTCAGGACCTGTTAGCAAAATACCGTCAAGTCATTCGGAAATACAAGACCAAGTCCCCTCACATCATCGTCTCTGGAATTCTACCGAGAGTCAATACGTTCGCCGGATTTAACAGTAAAGCGTACGGCGTCAACACTGGTCTAAAGCAGTTATGTAACGATGAAGGCGTAGCGTTCACGAATGCGTGGAATCACTTCAATCAGCGCCCAGATTTGTTTTGGGAGGACGGACTCCACCTGAACGAGGTTGGCTCGGCGCGGCTTGGAAGGCTCCTGAACGAGGCAGTTGAAAGCTTCTCGAAAAGCTATTAAAAAAACTGCAGGCGAGGGCAAGGCAAAGGCAACCCTTGATCAACCGAACCGTAGCGTCGATCCGGCTTGCAAGAAACTGTGTAACCAACGACGCCCCCGACAAGCGAACTCAGTCAACACGACGCGGCCAAACCAGGAGTCACCTTTCCATTTTGTACACAAATGCACGCAGTCTATTACCCAAAAGGACGAAATTAGGGCGTATATTGCAACTGAGAAACCAGATGTGGTAGCCATTACAGAGACTTGGGCCAACTCTGCACATCTAGTATCTGAACTGTCATTTCCCGGGTACGAAAGCTTCCAAAAAAATCGATTGCACAAGAAAGGAGGAGGAGCAATTTGCTACGTAAAAAGTACGCTCCCTGCCATAAAACTAGACAAACAGGACGCAGAGAATTACGACTCCGTCTATGTGGAAATAACCGCGAATAATAAGAAACTAACACTTGCGACCGTATACAGGCCTCCAAAACAACAGGCAGCAGACGACACTGCCTTGTACGAAGAGCTTCACTCTTTAACACAAAGCAAAGAAGCAATAATAAATGGGTACTTTAATTGTCCTAACATCGACTGGGGACTGATGACTGGAGATCAAGAGGGTAACAGGCTTATAGAAATGGTGGAGGATTCGTTCCTCACTCAAGTTGTAACTCAACTGACAAGAGAAAACAATCTGCTGGATCTGGTATTAGTAAGCGACCCCGACCTCATTCGCGACTGTGAAGTTGGTGAAAAAATTAATTGTTGCGATCACCACCTAATCCGTTTCAATGTCAACATAAGTCACAAACTCGGAGCCAATCCGTCAGTGATACCAGACTAAAAAAAAGCAAACTTCAACCCAGCCCGTGAGCTGCTTCCCCCTACGACCTGGGACCAGCTTCACCTAACCGACAATACAATCGACAACGTGTGGAACAACTTCAAAGATAAGCTTTTGAAGGTAGAGAAGGCTACAGTGCCTACGAAACCCAGGCGAACAAATGGCACCGTGGATACACCGTGGATGACCAGAGAAATAAAAAGGGCGGTAAACTTAAAAAAAAGGAATTATAACCTAATGAAAGAAAATGACACGGCCGAAGCCCGTACTCAGTACCACACCAGCCTCAGAGCTTGTCGCACCCTTATTCGAAGTAGTAAACGCAACTACGAAAAACAAATAGCGGGTGACATCAAAACAAACTAAAAAAAAATCTACACATACATCAGATCGAAAAAGAAAGTAAAATCCAATATTGGTTCCCTGACAGACGAGACTGGAGCTGCAACTCAGGACAGTAAACAGATGGCCAGAATCCTCAACAGTAACTTCGCATCCGTATTCACAGTCGAGGACATCGAACCCATTCCCGAGAGCCCTGACCCGCCGAGAGAGATCACGCCCCTGGAAATTGACACAATATGCGACCAAGAAGTTAAAAAAGTATTTGGACAAACTCGACACGAACAAGTCAACGGGACCCGACGGTTTGTCACCACGGTTATTAAAAGAGCTTCAACAACAAATACTTCAGCCACTCACTAACATATTCAACCAGTCTGTAAAATTGAAAAAGGTCCCGGAAGACTGGAAGATGGCGAACGTAACACCGATTTGCAAAAAAGGAGACAAAAGCGTTGCATTAAACTACAGGCCCATAAGTTTGACATCAGTGGCAGGAAAAATACTCGAAAAGATTATTAGAGACAAACTTGTCAAGTTTCTAGAAAACAATAATGTAATCTCCGACACACAGCATAGCTTCAGAAGCAAGCGCTCATGCCTAACGAATTTATTAGACTTTTGCCGAGGTATATATAATAACTGGGATGCCCACAGCCCCAGTGATGTTATATACCTGGACTTTCAGAAAGCCTTCGACAAGGTACCGCACGAGCGACTCCTTAAGAAACTGCACTCGGCGGGCATTGGAGCCAATCTGATCGCGTGGATAAGAGATTGGCTCACCGGCAGAAAATAACGAGTACTACTAAACGGACAGCCTTCCGATTGGCTTCCAGTCACTAGTGGAGTGCCTCAAGGGTCAGTGCTGGGACCCATTCTCTTCATCATATATATCAACGACCTCGAATCAAGATTGAAATCAACAATATTGAAATTTGATGATGACACCAAGGTGGGTGGAAAGGCCCTCACAAAGACCGACTGCGAAATCATTCAGAAAGACCTCAATCACATTATCGAATGGTCAGAAAAATGGCAAATGTCCTTTAATGTTGACAAATGCAATGTCATGCACACTGGGTCCAGAAATAGTAACCACACACACATCATGAATGGGAAACCTCTGCAGGCGATGCAGGAGGAAAAGGATCTTGAGGTCACTATCAGCAGTGACCTGAAACACGCGAAACTCTGTAAAAAAGCATATAACAAAGCCAACACTATGCTTGGGTTCTTAGAGGGAACTTCGAGTATAAAACGCTAGACGTGATGCTATCCTTGTATAATTCAATGGTGGGACCGCATCTCGAGTATGCAGTACAGTTCTGGTCTCCTAATTACATAAAGTAATTTGATTTTTTGTAATGGATTAAACGACGCGAAAAAAAGATGATTCCAATCTTAAGGGATCAACCGTACGAGGAACGACTCAAGCGACTCAATCTCTTTACACTGGAGAAAAGACGCCTGCGAGGGGATATGATTCAAGTCTTCAAGTATCTGAAAAACTTCAATAACGTCGATTACTCCAAATTCTTTGAACTGCAAACCAACCTAAGAACTAGAAATAACGGCGTACCCATTCAGTCGAGTCGATGTAACACAGACATCGGAAGGAGTTTCTTTTCAAACCGAGTCATTCGTCACTGGAACAATCTTCCTTCAGAAGTAGTAAATGCGAATACCATCAACTCCTTCAAATATAGAATCGACCGTCACTTCGCTGCGTCAGTAGTGTACTGAATATTGAGGTCCATGTTTTCAGACAGATTGCAGCAAGACCTCAACCTATATTCATATAATTCTACCCCACAACCTAGATTGCAAGTAGCGTAAGTCAACAATAGAGTAAAGCAACAGTTAATGTCCGCACGACAAGTGGAATGAGGTGTGGGTGCAGTAAAGTGACAGGTTACTGGTGCGTGCCTATTACCGCCGGTTAAACGAGGATCAAGCCTCCACCTGTGCCCCTACACCTCACCCACCGTGAATATTAGGAGGGATTCTGGGGCTGCCCTGTGTAGGCCACTCGTCCTCTCCCAGTCTCCCTGTATTTCTATGTTCTTGTATCTGCTCCCCAATATCGAGGTGCTTTTCATCTGCTCCTCAATGTCGAGGTAGCCATCTGGTCCCCAGGCCCCAAGTGGCTGTCGAGCAGATTAAATCACCAAAGCGGGCAACCACGTAATGAGCCAATAGGCTTTCTGTTGCCTGCATTTCCATGTTTCCATGTTTATTCCTCCTCCTCCTCCTCCTCCTCCTCCTCCTGAAAAATATAGACAAGACAATCGACAACGTGTGGAACAACTTCAAAGATAAGCTTTTGAAGGTAGAGAAGGCTACAGTGCCTACGAAACCCAGGCGAACAAATGGCACCGTGGATACACCGTGGATGACCAGAGAAATAAAAAGGGCTGGTAAACTTAAAAAAAGGACATTATAACCTAATGAAAGAAAATGACACGGCCAAAGATGATACTCAGTACCACACCAGCCTCAGAGCTTGTCGCACCCTTATTCGAAGTAGTAAACGCAACTACGAAAACAAATAGCGGGTGACATCAAAACAAACTAAAAAAAATCTACACATACATCAGATCAAAAGAAAGTAAAATCAATATTGGTTCCCTGACAGACGAGACTGGAGCCAACTCAGGACAGTAAACAGATGGCCAGAATCCTCAACAGTAACTTCGCATCCGTATTCACAGTCGAGGACATCGAACCCATTCCGAGAGCCCTGACCCGCCGAGAGATCATTCGCCCCTGGAAATTGACACAATATGCGACCAAGAAGTAGTAAAAAGTATTTGGACAAACTGACACGAACAAGTCAACAGGGACCCGACGGTTTGTCACCACGGTTATTAAAAGAGCTTCAACAACAAATACTTCAGACAGATTGCACTAACATATTCAACCAGTCTGTAAAATTGAAAAAGGTCCCGGAAGACTGGAAGATGGCGAACGTAACACCGATTTGCAAAAAAGGAGACAAAAGCGTTGCATTAAACTACAGGCCCATAAGTTTGACATCAGTGGCAGGAAAAGTAGTCGAAAAGATTATTAGAGACAAACTTGTCAAGTTTCTAGAAAACAATAATGTAATCTCCGACACACAGCATAGCTTCAGAAGCAAGCGCTCATGCCTAACGAATTTATTAGACTTTTGCCGAGGTATATATAATAACTGGGATGCCCACAGCCCCAGTGATGTTATATACCTGGACTTAGAAAGCCTTCGACAAGGTACCGCACGAGCGACTCCTTAAGAAACTGCACTCGGCGGGCATTGAGCCAATCTGATCGCGTGGATAAGAGATTGGCTCACCGGCAGTTAATAAGGAGTTCTACTAAACGGACAGCCTTCCGATTGGATTCCAGTCACTAGTGGTGTGCCTCAAGTTTCTGTTCTGGGACCCTTTCTATTCATCATATATATCAACGACCTCGAATCAAGATTGAAATCAACAATATTGAAATTTGATGATGACACCAAGGTGGGTGGAAGGCTCTCTCCTCACAAAGACCGACTGCGAAATCATTCAGAAAGACCTCAATCACATTATCGAATGGTCAGAAAATGGCAGATGTCTATTCTTTGTTGACAAATGCAAAGTCATGCACATTGGGGTCCAGAAATAGTAACCACACATACATCATGAATATGGGAAACCTCTGCAGGCGATGCAGGAGGAAAAGGATCTTGGAGTCACTATCAGCAGTGACCTGAAACACGCGAATCACTGTAAAAAGCATACAACAAAGCCAACACTATGCTCGGGTTCGATGGAGGAACTTCAGTGTAAAACGCCAGACGTGATGCTATCCTTGTATAATTCCATGGTAAGACTGCACCTCGGTATGCAATACAGTTCTGGTCTTTTTTAATTACAGAAAGGACATTGATTTATTGGAAAGGATTCAACGACGCGCCACAAAGATGATTCCAATCTTAAGGGATCAACCGATACGAGGAACGACTCAAGCGACTCAATCTCTTTACACTGGAGAAAAGACGCCTGCGAGGATATGATTCAAGTCTTCAAGTATCTGAAAACTTCAATAACGTCGATTACCGCCGTCATTGAACTGCAAACCAACCTAAGAACTAGAAATAACGGCGTACCCATTCAGTCCACGTCGATGTAACACAGACATCGGAAGGAGTTTGACTTTCAAACCGAGTCATTCGTCACTGGAACAATCTTCCTTAAGAAGTAGTAAATGCGAATACCATCAACTCCTTCAAATATAGAATCGACCGTCACTTCGCTGCGTCAGTAGTGTACTGAATATTGAGGTCCATGTTTTCAGACAGATTGCAGCAAGACCTCACCAGCCTATATTCATATAATTCTCCCCACAACCTAGATTGCAAGTAGCGTAAGTCAACAAAGAGTAAAAGCAACAGTTAATGTCCGCACGACAAGTGGAATGAGGTGTGGGTGCAGTAAAGTCACACAGGTTACTCATGAGAGCTTTATACGTTCATGGTTAAACGAGGATCAAGCCTCCACCTGTGCCTCACACCTCACCCACTGTGAATATTAGATTCTGGGGCTGCCCTGTGTAGGCCACTCGTCCTCTCCAGTCTCCCTGTATTTCTATGTTCTTGTATCTGCTCCCCAATATCGAGGTGCTTTTCATCTTTTCCTGTCGAGTAGCATCTGCTCCCCAGGCCCCAATTGGGCTGTCAAGCAGATTAAATCACCAAAGCGGGCAACCACGTAATGAGCCAATACGCTTTCTGTTGCCTGCATATCCATGTTTCCATGTTTTTTCCTCCTCCCCCTCCTCCTCCTCCTCCTCCTCCTCCTCCTCCTCCTGAAAAATATAGACACGACAAAAAATATACAGTAATTGGTACCTCTTCAGGTTCTAAACTTTGTCCTCCTCCTCCTCCTCCTCCTCCTCCCCCTCATCCACCTCCTCCTCTTCCTTCCTCCAATTTTTTTTTTTACTTTCTTCGCTCACAATCTCTACTTCACTATCCTCCTTTCTTCCTCCACTCCTCCTCCTCCTCGTCCTCCTCCATCATTATTTTTCTTCCTGTTCCAATTTGTGTTTTGCTTCCTTCAGTCACAATCTTTACCTCACTATTCTCCTTTTTTCCTCCACTCCTCCCCCCTTTCCTCCTCCTCCTCGGTATGCGGGTGAAGTGTTTTCACCTCTGGGAACTTGAATAGTCTGAGGTCACCCTTGGACAAGGTGTAATACCTGATCAGTCTCCCGTGTCAGGGTCACGGTGAAGCCTCTGGGCAGCAGCAGTGGTGGATTGGACTGCAGGCAGAGGATCTCTTTATGAGACAATGGCTGAAGTTCCAGGGTCCTAGTTAGCTGGACCGTGCCCATTGTTATTGTCGTAATAACGATAAGTTCTTTCGAATGCTGGTGTCCTTGTCCGTTTTTTATCGCCCTGTTATTGGTAGCAGTAATGGTAGTTCTTTCCTTTTTCGTACATAATTTCCATGCAGTTTTTCCATGCTGCATGGTTCTTTTTCCTTTCCCGCCAGCTTTGGCTGGAGGGATGGGGAGGTTGGGAGGAGCCTTCGCTTGTCCTGTCCTTCATCTTCCACCTTTGATCAGATAGTTAGTGTAGCTTGTTACAAACAGCCTCGTAAGGACCATCAGGTCTGCTGTTGTTTGCTCTTCCTTTGTGTTGCTTTGTGTTCCTCCTCCTTCATTATTTTATTCCCGTTTAAATTTTTGTTTTACTTCCATCAGTCACAATCCTTACCTCACTATTCTCATTTTTTACTACTCCTCCTGAACGAGTGTGCAAGGAAAGTTTCACACGCTATGGTAACTTTTCTTCCTCTCCTTTTATTTCTTTTCAACATTTTCTCCTCCTAACACGCCCCGCTTTTTCTTTTCCTTCTCTTCCAAGTTCTTCTCTTTTTCTTTCCATTTTCTCTATACTTTTATCAGAACTTTCTCCTCTTCACAGGTCTCCTCCTCTTCATCTTCTTTTTTCTCTCTCCTTTTTTACTCCTTTTTTCTTCTCCATTTTTACCTTTTCTTCTTTTTTTTTTCTTCTTCTTCATTATCATCTTCATTTTCATTTTCTTCCTCCTCCTCCTTCTCCTCCTCCTCTTCCTCCTCCTCCTCCTCCTCCTCCACCTTCTCTTTTTCTTCCTCTTTCTTTTTCGTTTTCTTCATCTTTTTTCTTTTTCTTCCTTATCCTTTTCATCATCAACGTCTTTCCATCATCACCATCATCATCATTTTCATCTTCGTCTATTTCTTCTTTATTTTCTTTATTGTGCTTCTTCATTATCTTTGCCTTCTATTTCTTCCTCCTCCTCCTCCTCCTCCTCCGCGCCACCAGCAGGACACCATTGCTAAGGGCTCAGGAATAAGATGATCAGATTAAGCAACTTTCAATCTCTTTACGCCGGAAGAAGGAAGAGACGATGTGATGCAGGTCTTCAAGGACACAAACAAGGGCAGTAACGTCGATCACGCCAGCTGTGTTTTATTTATCTCCAAACTAACGCTAGAGCTGGAAACAACGGGATGAGCATGCAAAGAAGAAGAAAGAGACGGTCACGAAGGAACTTGATACAGGGCTGAATTCAAGGTCGTAAACAAGTCCATCACGACAGTTTTTTTTTTTTAATCCAACTTTTTCTTGCGTCGTTACATGTTTCCTCATCCTCTTCCTCTTCCTCTGTCTTTTCTTCTTCTTTTCTTATTGTCTTCTTTCACTTTTCCTTTCTTTCCTTCTCCTTTTCCATTGAACTTTCCCTTTCGCGTTCTCTTTTTATTCATTCTCTTATATCCTTCTCTTTTCCTTTTTCCTTCTTCTGTTTTTCCTTTCCTCTTCATCCTTTTCCTCTTTCTCTTAATTATCTTTCTCTCTAGCCTTTTCCTTTTTCCTCTATATTTATCTTCCTCTCCCTCCTATTTCTTTTCCTCGTCCTCTTCCTCTTCCTCTTCCTCCTCCACTATTGATAATGTTGAAGTTATCAGAATCAAGTGAAAAATATACATCATACAACCCCTTACATACATACATACATACATACATACATACATACATACAGCAGTCGAGTTCATAATTATACGCATTAGAATAGTACTGCATCAATGTTGTATTATTTTGTATTCTAGTAATCTCTCAAATAATGCGTTTCTATTAGTGGAAAAATGTGACTAATTACTCACAAACACCTGTGCATGATTCATTACCTGGACACACACACACACACACACACACACACACACACACACACACACACACACACACACACACACACACACACACACACCATATAATACGTCAACCAACTTCCACTTCAGTTTTTTCATTTTCTTCTCTGTCTCTCTTCTTCTTCTTCTTCTTCTTCTTCTTCTTCTTCTTCTTTCTCCTCCACGGAAAAACAATTCAAGCAAAGCGATGCAATACCGACATCGGCAGGAGTTATTTCTCGAATAGAGTTGCTCGCCACTGGAACAGCCTTCCTGCAGAAGTGGTTAGCGCAGAGACCATCAACTCCTTCAAGAAACGCATTGATCGCCACTTTGCTGCAACGGGAGTGAACTGAACGTTCCCAAGAGTAGGTACAAGAGTAGGTACACAAGTGCTTTAATCCTTCCCTGCAAGCCACTCCTGTGGCAAACGGATTGATTAAATCACTGATCGCAGGCAGCCTAGTAATGAGCCAACAGGCTTTCTGTTGCCTGCTAGTCCATGTTTCCATGTTTCCTCCTCCTTCTCCTCCTCCTCCTCCTCCTTCTCCTCCTCCTCCTCCTCCTCCTCCTCCTCCTCCTCCTCCTTCTCCTTCTCCTTCTCCTTCTCCTCCTCCTCCTCCTCCTTCTCCTCCTCTTCCTCATCCTCCTTCTCCTAGTCCTCCTCCTCCTCCTTCTCCTCCTTCTCCTTCTCCTTCTCCTTCTCCTCCTCCTCCTCCTCCTTCTCCTCCTCCTCCCGCTCCGTGTTGTATTATATTCTATCCCATGTCTTTTTTTTTTTTTTTTCATTATTATTGCTTCACAATTTTACTTTTCGCTTTTTTTTCCTTAGTTCCTTTGTCTTCGTCGCACTTTTTTTTCTTCTCTTCCTCCTCCTCCTCTTCCTCTTTCTTTTTCCTTGCGTAACTTGCTTCTTTTCTTTGTTCCTTCTCTCTTCCATCGCGACAGTATTTTCCTTCCTTCATTTATTTGTACTATCCTTCCCCATCCTCCATACGCTTCCTTCTTCACATCCTCTCTACAATCCCGCATTCTTTATATTTTCATCACAGCTTTCTCCTTTTTAACATGTCTTTTCCTCTTCCTCCTCCTCCTCCTCTTCCTGTTCCTCTCTTCCATATGAACTCCCCGCCCCCCGATGGCTAACACCCCCCTTCACCCTCTCCCTCAGGTTTCCCGGCGGGCGTCCAGGCGGGGTCATGGCCAGCCCCTCAGCCCCCGCCCCCTGAGCTAAGATCCCCGCCAGCCCCGCCGTCAGGAGGAACACACGCCGTCCCTCCGCCAGCTGCCCCGCCCGAGCCGCCATCGTTCGACACCCGTGCCTCCGGGAACGTGACGGCGCTGTTGGGCGGGACGGCGACGCTGAGGTGCCTCGTCACGAACCTCGGGAACAAGACGGTGTGTGTGTGTGTGTGTGTGTGTGTGTGTGTGTGTGTGTGTGTAATTCACCACGGCCTGATCACGAGTTGGACTCGGTTTCGCCAGCTGGTATTCCCCCGACATGACCAAGTGCTTCTTATTGTCGATCTTTGGGTACTGCCAGGACCTCACACACTACACACCCCATCCCCTTTGTTCAAGGGGGGACAGTAACCACTCCTAGTCAACGGAAAGAATCCGGCCTGAGCGGGGCTCGAACCGCTGCCTGTTTGGCCAAGCAGCCTTACATCGCGGTGCTCTAACCATTTGAGCTACCGGAACGATGTGTGTGTGTGTGTGTGTGTGTGTGTGTGTGTGTGTGTGTTGGGGGGAGAAGGAAGAGAGAAGAATAGTAGTTGGGATAGTAGGGGAGGTGGGAGGTGGTGGTGGTGGTCATGCGGTGAATTCAATTTGGGAGTTGGGTAGGGGAGAGGGAGTGTAGGGTGGTGGTATGTGTGTGGTGGGGTAGTATGAAAGAGATAAAGGGAAGATGGAAAGTAGGGATGGACAAAGAATGTATTAATCAAGGTGTTGATGTATAGAACATGGAAGAAGAAAAAATGGGAGAAAATGTGTGTGTGTGTGTGTGTTACGTGTATATATATATATATATATATATATATATATATATATATATATATATATATATATATATTTATATATATATATATATATATATATATATATATATATATATATATATATATATATATATATATATATATATATATATATATATATATATATATATATATATATATATTTATATCTATTTTTTTCTTCTTCTTTCTTCTGTCCTCTATTTTTCCTTGTTTCTCCTTACTTTCTACTTTCTTTTCTTTTCTGTTTTTCTCCTTCCAGCCGATAGTGGCGTCCTTCCCATCATTCTTCCTCTTTTCCCTTCCTCCTCTCCGTGGTGAAGGGGCGTGGGCAGCGGGTAATGGCTTGCTCCTCCCTTCACTTCCCTTCACCCTACATCACTGTCCACCACGCAACGTCCTGCCCTTCCCTTCCCTTCATTGCTCTTCCCTTTCCTTCCCTTTCCTTTCCCTCCTTTTCTTTTCCTTTCCCTTTCATTCCCTTCCTCTTCTACTCTCTTCTCAATGTTATCCATCCTCTTTCTTCACTTCCCTTCCATTTCTGACTCTTCTCCTCCTTCCCTTCTTTCTTTATCTTATGCTTCCTCTACCTTCCCTTACCTCTCCTTCTCTTTCTTACTTTTCCCCTCTCTTCTGTTTCCCTCCCTTCATTACTCTTCCCTTTCCTTTCCTTCAATTCCCTTCTCTTCTCTAACTTATACTTCATTTCCCTTTCCTGCCCATCCCTTCCCTTCCCTTCCCTTCATTACTCTTCCCTTTCCTTTCCTTCTCATCCTTTCTCTTCTCTATCAAATACTTCCTTTCCCTTCCTTTACTTCATATTTTTACCCTTCCCATCCCTTCCCTTCCCCTCATTATTCTTCCCTTTCCTCTCCTTCTCATCTCTTATCTTCTCTAACTAATAATTTCTCTCTATTTCCCTCCGTTTATATAACTTTTTTACTCTTTCTTTCTCTTCCCTTACCACACTTTCCTTCATTACTCTTCCTTTCATTTCCTTCTCTTCAAGTCTCTATCTTATACTTCCTTTCCCTTTCCCTTCCTTTACCTCCCTTTCTTACCCTTCCTTTCCTTTCCCTTCCCATCCCTTCCCTTCCCTTTCAAACTTTTCTTTAGTCTTTTCCATTCAATTTATTTTCTCTTTCCTTCCCATCACTATCTTATTTTGCCTCTCCCCTCCCTTCCTTCCCTTCACCGTGCATCACTGTCCACCATGTGACGCCCTTCCCTTCCCTTCCCTTCCCTTCCCTTCCTTTCCCTTCACTTTTGTACATTTTTCTTTGTTCTTTTCCCTTCATTTCCCTTCCTCTTCCCATCGCTTCTCTGTATTACTCTCCCTTTCGTTTCCCTTCCTTCCCTTCCCTTCCCTGTCTTATTCTTTCCTTCTCTCCCCTTCCCTTATCTCTTATACTCCCTCTGCCTTCCCTTCTGTTTCTTACCCTTCCTTTCCCTTCTCTTCCCTTCCTCTGTGTTTCTCCTCTCTGTTCCCTTCACCCTGCATCACTGTCTACTCTTCCACGCCCTTCCCTTCCCTTCCCTTCCCTTCCCTTCCCTTCCCTTTCATTTAATTATATTTTCTTCTTTCTTTTCTCCTTCTACCCGTTTTCTTCCTCCCGCTTTTCCATCCTATTTTCCTCTCCTTTATCTTCCTTTCCCTTCCCTCTCCCTTCCTCTCTTCCTTCCCTACCCTTTCCTTTCATAATTTTTCATTCCTTTTTTTCCTTTTCTATTCCTTCCCCTTCCTCCCTTTCCCCTCCTCCCTTCCTTCTCTTCTTCCCTTTCCTCCTTACCTCCCTTTCTACTCATTCCTGTTTTTCCTTCCTTCCTTTCTTCCCTTCCTCCTCCTACCTGTCTTCCCCTTCTTCCTTTCTTCCCTCTCTCCTTCCTCCTGTCTTCCCCTTCCTCCTCCTTCCCTCCCCACCAGCGTTTATCCACCCTATTAATTTTCAGCCCACTCCTCCTCCCCCTTCCACTCCTCCACCGCCTCCACCTTACCACACCACCTCATCCACTAAATTTCTCCCCTTTTTCCACTCCCTCGTCCTTCCCCTCCCCGCTCCCCAAGCCCAGTCCCCAACCCCGCTTATCGCCC
>NC_066521.1:4958129-4995629 GCF_024679095.1 Eriocheir sinensis
GGACACTGAAATATTGCTCCAAGAGGTAGGCAGGGCTAGCAGGGGTAAAAATGTCTGCATAATGGGGGATTTTAACAATAGGAATATAGACTGGGAAGGCGTGGTGGGTGATCTAGAATTTGAGGATTTTCTGAAAGTAGTACAAGATAATTATCTGAAGCAGAGAGTAATTGAGCCCACCAGGGGTAACAACATTCTAGACTTGGTCTTAACTAACACCGAGAATATGATCAGCGAGCTAGATGTTGGGGAGAATTAGGTGGCAGTGATCACAGGGAAATTAGGTTTAAATTAGACTGGGCGGTGACCCATGAACTCAACCCTGTGTTGGTGCCTGACTTTAGAAGAGCTGATTATGAGGGGCTCAGAAGACACCTTGAGGAGGTAGACTGGAGAACCTTAGGGCTGGATGAGGGTCAGATCTCAAGGCTGGAACCGGAAAGACAGGGGAACCATGTAGAAATTACCTACAATTATTTAGTTAGAGTAATTGCAGAGGGTCAAAGACAGTATATCCCTTACCTAGCACGTAGGAAGGAAAATAACGACCCCAAATGGATGACCCGCAGACTTGAAGAGAAGAATTTATAGGAAAATAAAGAACGGAGAAACCCACCTCAGGGGTAGGTATGTTGAGCTAGCCAGGTCAGTGAAGATGAACACCCGCCTAGCAAAACGAAATTATGAGATTATAGTAGCCAAAGAGGTCAAGAGCGATCCCAAGGGCTTCTTCAAATTGTACAGAACGAAAACAAAGGACACAATTGAACCGTTGAAAACAAACACGGGTGAGCTCGTTGAGAATGGAGAAGATATGCGTCAAATGATGAATGACTATTTCCTCTCAGTTTTCACGCAGGAAAATTTAACAACCATTCCGGAGAGAGTTCAGGTATATGAGGGCGAAGAGAACGACAAGTTGAGGGATGTGATCATCACTAGGCAAGTAGTCCAGGATGAGATTAGTATGTTGAAGAAAAACAAATCGACGGGCCCAGACGAAGTATTCCCAAGGGTTCTGAAAGAGTGCAAGGAGGTCCTTAGTGACCCTCTTACCGATATCTTTAAGATGTCGGTAAATTCTGGGTATGTGCCCAATCAATGGAAAGTAGCTAATGTGACGCCGATTTTCAAAAAGGGAGACAAGTCAGCCACCTCAAATTATCGCCCAATTAGCTTAACATCAGTTGTAGGAAAGATGTTGGTGTCAGTTATAGCCCGGAGCATTCGGGATCATCTAGTAAAGCATAATTTAATTCATGATTCGCTGCATGGGTTCACAAAGGGTAGATCTTGCCTTACTAACCTGTTGTCCTTCTACACTAAAGTAATCGAAGCGGTTGACCGAGGTGAAAACTATAACAAATTATATCTGGATTTTAGTAAAGCGTTCGACAAAGTCCATCATCACCGGCTATTACTAAAATTACAGGCTCACGGCGTAGATGGGAAAGTTTTGAACTGGATCAGGGCGTGGCTTAGTGGTAGGAAGCAGAGAGTGCAAATCAATGGTAAAAAATCTGAATGGGGCAGTGTTACGAGTGGAGTCCCTCAAAGGTCGGTGCTGGGTCCTCTGCTTTTTATTATTTACATCAATGACTTGGACACAAGAATTAATAGTGATGTCAGTAAGTTCGCAGATGATACCAAGATCGGTAGAGTAATCCAATCAGACAGGGACGCTACCGTTCTCCAGGATGAGCTTGACAGACTATGATTCGGCGGGGAAGTGGCAGATGGAATTCAATGTCGGAAAGTGTAGCATTTTGAGTGTAGGTAGGAATAGCCCCTCATACAATTACTCTTTAAATGACACTCCTCTCAGCAGGTCTGGGCGTGAGAGAGACTTAGGAGTCCTAGTGAGCGCTGACCTCCGTCCTAGGACTCAATGCATTCAGGCTAAAAATCGGGCCAACAGAGTACTTGGTTTCATCTCAAGGAGCGTAAGTAATAGGAGCGCTGAAGTCATCCTCAAACTTTACTTAGCACTAGTTAGACCTCATCTCGATTATGCAGTTCAGTTCGGGTCCCCCTACTATAGAATGGATATCAAGATGTTAGAATCTGTACAGATGAGGATGACAAAGATGATTCAGGGGGTGAGAAACTTGCCTTATGAAGACAGGCTGAAGCATTTAAATCTACATTCTCTAGAAAGGCGAAGGTTGCGAGGAGACTTGATCGAAGTCTGTAAATGAATGAAGGGCTTTAATAAAGGGGATGTCAATAAGATTCTGATAGTAAAAGAGCCAGGTAGGACGCGTGGCAATGGTTTTAAGTTAGACAAATTCAGATTCAACAAAGACATAATTGGTTTACCAACAGAGTAGTGGACGATTGGAACTGGCTTGGGAGCCATGTTGTGGGTGCCAATACCATAGATACATTCAAGAAGAGGTTAGATAAAGCCATGGATGGTGAGGTAAGGTGGGGTTGAGTGTACAAGAGCTGCCTTGCATAGGCCAACCGGCCTCTTGCAGACTCCTTACGTTTTTATGTTCTTATGTTCTTACTACTGCTACTACTACCATTACTACCACTACTACTACTACTGCCATTACTACCACTACTACTACTACTGCCATTACTACCACTACTACTAATACCATTCCTACTACCATTATTACTACTAATACTAATACTAATACTACTATCATTACTACTACTACTACTACTATCATTACTACTACTACTACTACTACTACTACTACTACTACCATTCCTACTACCACTACCACTACTACTTCTACTACTACTACTGCTATTATATACTACTACTACTGCTACTACTACTACTACTACTACTACTACTACTTCTATTACGACTACTACTACTACTACTATATACTACTACTACTATATACTACTACTACTACTACTACTATTCAAATTGCAATATTACTACTACTACTGCTACTACTATTCAAATTGCTATACTACTACTACTACTACTACTACTACTACTACTACTACTACTACTACTACTGCTGCTGCTACTACTACTACTACTACTACTACTGCTACTACTACTACTGCTACTACTACTACTACTACTACTACTACTACTACTACTACTACTACTACTACTTCTACTACTGCTACTACTACACGAACATAAACGCTTAAAAAGAGAATGAAGGAATGAATGAGTAAGCGAATGGGGGAAAGAAACATAGAACGAAAGAATGTATGAATGAATAAATGAGTGACCGGACAGAAGAAAGAAAGAGGGAGAGAGAAAAAAGAATGAACGAGGGGGTGGGCGGACATATATAGCTGCTCCTCTTTCTCTCTTTTTCTCCTTTTTTATATCATCATTTTCAGCTTGGGTTTGGAAGCGGTTTAGTTGTTTGAGGGATTTTTTTTTTTTTTTTTTTTTGTCATGGAGGTAAAAATCGATGTGCCTGACCTTTTTTTTTTTTTTTTCAAGGTGGTATAAATCGATGTGCCTGACCTTTTTTTTTTTTTTTCAAGGTGGTAGAAATCGATGTGCCTGACCTTTTTTTTTTTTCAAGGTGGTAGAAATCGATGTGCCTGACCTTTTTTTTTTTTCAAGGTGGTAGAAATCGATGTGCCTGACCTTTTTTTTTTTTTCAAGGTGGTAGAAATCGATGTGCCTGACTTTTTTTTTCAAGGTGGAAGAAATCGATGTGCCTGACTTTTTTTTTTTTTTGTCAAGGTGGTAGAAAACGATGTGCCTGACTTTTTTTTAGTTTTCTTTTTTTTTAAGGTGGTAGAAATCGATGTGCCTGACTTTTTTTAGTGTTTTTTTTTTCAAGGTGGTAGAAATCGATGTGCCTTAAATTTTTTTATTTTTTTTTTTTTTTAAAATTGGTAGAAATCGATGTGCCTGACCTTTTTTTAGTGTTTTTTTTTTCAAGGTGGTAGAAATCGATGTGCCTGACTTTTTTTTAGTTTTCTTTTTTTTTCAAAGTGGTAGAAATCGATGTGCCTGACCTTTTTTCAGTGTTTTTTTTTCAAAGTGGTAGAAATCGATGTGCCTGACCTTTTTTTAGTGTTTTTTTTTTCAAAGTGGTAGAAATCGATGTGCCTGACCTTTTTTCAGTGTTTTTTTTTCAAAGTGGTAGAAATCGATGTGCCTGACCTTTTTTTAGTGTTTTTTTTTTCAAAGTGGTAGAAATCGATGTGCCTGACCTTTTTTTTGTGTTTTTTTTTTCAAGGTGGTAGAAATCGATGTGCCTGACTTTTTTCTTCTATTTTTTTTCCTGTCTTCCTGTTCTTCTTTGTTCCTCTTTTCTTAACTTCTCTTTTTTTGTCTTTTTTCCTTTTTTCCCCTTTTTCCTTTCTTTCCCCTATTATTCTTTTTTCTTTAATTTTCTTTCGTATTTTTCTTTTCTCCTCTGTTCTTCTTTTCTTATTTTTTCATTTGTCTCTCTTTCCCTTTTTTTCCTGTATCCTTCTTTCTCCTCTTTTCCTTTCTAATCCTTATTATTTTTTTTGTTTTCTTTTCTTTAGTAATTTCTTTTTTCCCCTCTCTTCATTTTCTCTTAACTCCTCTTTTATCTCTTTCCTTCGTTTTCTCCATCCATCTTCCTCCTCTTTTAATTATCTCTCCCTTTCTCCCTTTCTCTCTCTTCTTCACCTTTCTCTTCTATTTTCTTCTTTTCTTCCGCTTCATTTCCCTTATTTTCGTTCTCCTTCTCCTTTTACTTCTCTACCTCTTTTAACTTTTTTCCCTTTCTCGAGCTTTTCATTTTTCCCTCTCTTCTTCCTCCCAATTTTTCTCCCTATTCTTATTTTTTCCTTTTCTTTTGTATTTCCCCTTTTCATCGACCCTTCTTCCTCCTCTTCGATTTTCTCTCCTTTCCTCCTCCTTTCTTCCTTTCGTTCTTCCTCTTTTTGTCCTTTATTATCCATTCTATGCCTCTCCCTTTCTTCTAGTTTTCTTCGTCTTTATCGTTTCTCTTTCCTCTGCCTTATTCCTCTTCTATCTCCCTTTCTCCACCTTTCTATACCTTCCTTTCTCTCTTTTGTCCTATATTTTCCTTTATCTATTTTTCTTCTGTTTTTCTTTCTCTTTTTCTTTACTTTTCTCTACCAGTCTTCCATTCTTTTAATTCTTCTCTCCCTTTCTCCACTTTTACCTCTCTCTTTCTTCCTCTGTTCATCCTATATTTTCCTTTCTCTACCCTCTTTTTTTCTTCCTTTTCTTTCACTTTTCTCTCCTTTTTTTTAACATTCCTCCCTTTCTCTAACTATTTCTCCCTCTCTTCCTCTTCCCTATTTTTCCTCCCTATTTCTGTCTTTTCCCTCGCTACTTTTCTTCCTCTACTTTACCTTTACTATTCTTCTCGCTTTGACAAGTTTCACATTAACAAAGTGGCCTCATTATTCTCCCCCGTAAGTTCGTCCCGTGAAGTGTTCCTTTCAAAGCTCCGTCACCCAACAGCTGGACGCGGCAGGTGCAGTACACACACCTGCTAATTACGGGGACGCACCTGTTGACTGGCTGGCTACCTGAGTGACGTCAAAAATCATACACCTGTTTCAATATTCATTTTTGTTAAGTGTATCAACGGACTCACGACTCTCTTTTGGCCTCTTATGCTGCTAACTGTTATTGGGGCAGTGACTAGCGGCCTTTTGTTGTTGTTGCTGTTGATGTTGTTATGTGTTACTGCCCTTGCGCTGTCTCCTGTGCTGTTAAAAAAGGTGGAATAAAAGAGCAAATATGAGAGACAGACCAGAACAGATTACTTCAGCTTACGAACGTCTCAACGTTCCTTTGTTTCTTGCGTCTATTCGGTCACTCCTTCATTCCTTCATTCTCTCCTTCGTTATGTGTGTCTGTCTTTCATTCGGTTGCTATTGCATTCCTTACTTCTTTCTTTCGTTATTTGCGTTTGTCCTTCATTTGGTTACTCCTTCTTTTCTTCATTTTTTCTTTTGTTATTTATTTATGCCTTTCACTTGGTCACTTATTTCTTCCTTCCTTACTTCTTTCTTTCGTTATTTGTGTCTGTCCTTCATTTGGTTACTCCTTCATTCCTTCATTCTTTCCTTCCTTATTTGTTTGTCTTTCATTATCTCACTCATTCCTTCATTACTTTCCTTCCTTATTTGTATCTGTCTTTCATTCCCTCACTCATTCCTTCCTTCATTCTTTCTCTCTCATATTTCCATCATTCTGTAGGAGGGAAAGGTACCATATTTTTTTACTCTTCTTTCCTCATTCCCTTCCCTTCACATCTCTTCCCTTCCTCTTTCCTTATCTTTGCTATCTTATTCTTCCTCTTCATTGCCTTCCCTTCCTTTATTTATCTTTCCCTCCTCTTCCCTTTCGACATAAAACAACGAGTACTACTAAACGGACAGCCTTCCGATTGGCTTCCAGTCACTAGTGGAGTGCCTCAAGGGTCAGTGCTGGGACCCATCCTCTTTATCATATATATCAATGACCTAGAATCAGGACTGAAATTCACAGTATCGAAATTTGCTGATGACACCAAGGTGGGTGGAAAGGCCCTCACAAAGACCGACTGCGAAATCATTCAGAAAGACCTCAGTCACATTATCGAATGGTCGGAAAAATGGCAAATGTCTTTTAATGTTGACAAATGCAAAGTCATGCACATTGGGTCCCAAAATAATAACCACATATACATCATGAATGGGAAACCTCTGCAGGCGATGCAGGAGGAAAAGGATCATGGAGTCACTATCAGCAGTGACTTGAAACACGCATACAACAAAGCCAACAATATGCTCGGGTTCATAGCGAGGAACTTCGAGTGTAAAACGCCAGACGTGGTGTTATCCTTGTATAATTCCATGGTAAGACCGCACCTCGAGTATGCAGTACAGTTCTGGTCTCCTAATTACAGAAAGGACATTGCTTTACTGGAAAGGATTCAACGACGCGCCACAAAGATGATTCCAACCTTCAGGGCTCAACCATACGAGGAACGACTCAGGCGACTCAATCTCTTTACATTGGAGAAAAGACGCCTACGAGGGGATATGGTTCAAGTCTTCAAGTATCTGAAAAAAGTTCAATAACGTCGATTACACCAAATTCTTTGAACTGCAAACCAACTCAAGAACTAGAAATAACGGTTAACCCATTCAGTCGAGTCGATGTAACACAGACATTGGAAGGAGTTTCTTTTCAAACCGAGTCATCCGCCACTGGAACAATCTTCCCTCAGGAGTAGTAAATGCGAATACCATCAATTCCTTCAAATATAGAATCGACTGTCATTTCACTGCGTCGGAAGTAAACTGAATAACGAGGTGCTTTCATCTGCTCCTCAATATCGAGGTGCTTTCATCTGCTCATCAAGCCCCAAGTGGCGGTCGAGCAGATTAAATCACCCAAGCGGGGGACCTCATAATGAGCCAATAGGCTTTCTGTTGCCTGCATTTCCATGTTTCCATGTTTCTTTATATCATCCTTCACCTTATCCTTCTTACTCTTCCCTTCCCTACCCTTCCCTTCACTTTTCTTTCCTTCCTCACCTTCTCTTTCTACTCCCTTCCTTTCGCTTCACTTCCTTTCCTTTCCTTACTCTTCCCTTCCCTACCCTTCGATTCTCTTTCATACTTCCTCTGCCTTCCCTTCCCTTCCCTTCTCTTCCCTTCCTCACCTTTTCTTTGTTTCCGGGCATAAAAGATAATTCACACATCGGTTTATTCTCCTCAGCGTCCGTGCACATATTTTTTTACCATTATTTTCAAAGCGTCAAACTGCCAACATTCATTTTAGGTTTTCGTGGCATTGTGTTCGAGGTAAGGTCATTATTTGTTTTTTTCTATTTATTTTTTGTGTTTTTGTTTTTAATCAGCCTCCGGGCGTAAAAGAACCCCTTCCCCCATTCCCCCCTCCCCCCAGTCCGTTTATTCCCCACCACATGCTCTCTATCTTCCCTTCCCTTCCCTTCCTTTCCTTTCCTTACTCTTCCCTTCCCTTCCCTTCCCTTCCCTTCCCTTCCCTTCCTTTCCTTTCCTTACTCTTCCCTTCCCTTCCCTTCCCTTCCTTTCCTTTCCTTACTCTTCCCTTCCCTTCCCTTCCCTTCCCTTCCCTTCCTTTCCCTTCCTTACTCGTCCCTTCCCTTCCCTTCCTTTCCTTTCACTTCTCTTCCCTTCCCTTCCTTTCCTTTCCTTACTCTTCCCTTCCCTTCCCTTCCCTTCCCTTCCCTTCCCTTCCTTTCCTTTCCTTACTCTTCCCTTCCCTTCCCTTCCCTTCCCTTCCTTTCCTTTCCTTACTCATCCCTTCCCTTCCCTTCCTTTCCTTTCCTTACTCTTCCCTTCCCTTCCTTTCCTTTCCTTACTCTTCCCTTCCCTTCCCTTCCCTTCCCTTCCCTTCCTTTCCTTTCCTTACTCTTCCCTTCCCTTCCTTTCCTTACTCTTCCCTTCCCTTCCCTTCCCTTCCCTTCCCTTCCTTTCCTTTCCTTTCCTTTCCTTTCCTTTCCTTACTCTTCCCTTCCCTTCCCTTCCCTTCCCTTCCCTTCCTTTCCTTTCCTTTTCTTTCCTTTCCTTACTCTTCCCTTCCCTTCCTTTCTTTTCCTTACTCTTCCCTTCCCTTCCCTTCCCTTCTCTCTTATACTTCCTCTGTCTTCCTTCACTTCTCTTCCTTCCTTACCTTATTATTTCCTCCATCCCTTCGCTTCCCATCCTTTCCTTTTTTTCCCCTTCTCTTCCCTTCCCTTCTCTTATATACTTCCTTTGCCTTCCATTCCCTCCACTTCTCTTTCCTTCACTTTTCTTCCCTTCCTCACCTTATCCTTCTACTCCCTTCCCTTCCCTTCCCTTCACTTCTTTTCCATTTTTTACCTTTCCCTTCTCTTTCCCTACATTCCCTTCCCTTCCTTCCTCTTCCTTGCCTTCCCTTCTTCCTTTCCTTTCCTTCTTTATCTCACCTTTCTCTCTCTCTCTCTCTCTCTCTCTCTCTCTCTCTCTCTCTCTCTCTCTCTCTCTCTCTCTCTCTCTCTCTCTCTCTCTCTCTCTCTCTCTCTCTCTCTCTCTCTCTCTCTCTCTCTCTCTCTCTCTCTCTCTTTTTCTGAGGCAAAACGTTTGGAATTCTCGTTTGCATCGATTCTGCGTCCATATGTCAGGGTTTGAAACGCTGTGGCGAGTTTGGAAACAGCGGCAGCAGCAGTAACAGTGGTAGTAGTGGTAGTAGTAGTAGTAGTAGTAGTAGTAGTAGTAGTAGTAAAAACAGTAATATTCAGCAACAACAAGAACATCTATTACTACTTCTGCTACTTCTACTACTACTACTACTACTACTACTTTATTTTTTTTTAATTCTACTACATAAATGATACCTCCACCCATGTTTATTTTCCCGACACATAATCATGGAGGGCTCCATAGCTTGGAGGTCATTAGCCCCAACTCTGTTAGCTAATGACTGTGGCATCCAACCATATCACTAATACTACCTAGTACTAAATCACCTAGCATCTATTACGTCCAGATCCCCCTTTCCTTCCCTACTCAATTCACTCCCGACCCACCCTAATGTCACTCTCCACCACTATGGCTTCATAGTCCATATTGGAGATGTCTGGTGCCCCTGAGACATAGGATGGCTGACCTGAGCAGGGAGAACGAGAGGCGACACCTCATCCAGGCGACAACGTGGCTCCTTGGCTGATGCTTCTTTTCTGAGATTAGTTCCGCGAGGCGTGCGTAGAAGCATTGGGCCCTGGGACCCATCCCGCCGGATGTAGTGAAGACGAGGGAGGGTACTACTACTACTACTATTACTACTACTACTATTATTACTATTACTACTACTACTTCTACTACTACTACTACTACTATCACTACTACTACTACTACTACTACCACTACTACTACTACAGGTCCCACTCACTATATTCTCATGTCCAAACCATCTCAGAGCTCCAGGCTTCACCCACTCACCCACTCCACAATCCACTCCCCTTGCTGTCACACCCACACCAAAACTCATCCACATTCTCATTACTTTCCCCATCACATCCTGACACGCCACATGCATGATCCTATTATCCACACACCAAACATTTTCTCATTACTTTCCCCATCACATCCTGACACGCCACATGCATGATCCTATTATCCACACACCAAACATTTTCTCATTACTTTCCCCATCCCATCCAGACACGCCACTCTTTTCCTCATTTCCAGAGCGTGTGTTCGTGATTTCTGTGCCACACTCCACGTCCATGTCCCTGATGCATGTGACAGAGTTGGGTGGATAAGGCTGTTCTCTATACCGTCCTTTGCTCCCATACCCACACTTCCATTTTTGACTCCTCTCTCTTCTCTCTCCCTCTCTACCTGTTACCTGTCTGCCCATCGCTGCCCCTTCCCTCACCTCCCCTTCATACTCCGATATTTTCTACAACAATGGAAGGAAACGGTTGAAGGGCAACACAAACAGGAAACAAATAAAAGAAAAAGCTAATCTCTTATCTCTCCCTCTCTATGTTTGCTGTCTACCCATCCCTCTCTTTTCCCTCCCCTCCCCTTCCATGGTTACACATTCTCTACAGCAATAAAAGGAAGCAGCTCAAGGGCAGCGCAACGAGGAAACAAATAAAAATCCTCAGCACTGTTCCAGGAAATAGTAGTTAGTATAAGAGGCCAGAACAGAGATCAGTTTGGATGGAGAATCGTTCCTAGGTATTTGAATCCAGCCTCTTCCTCCACCTCGTTCCCTTGCAGAGTTTCACCCTCTCTGCCCTACTCAATGGTCGGGTCTCTCTTCCTCTTTCTTATACCACTACCTCACTCTTACTCCTCTCTTACTTACTATTACTCTAGTCTTCTTACTCTTGTCTATTTTTACTTTCAACTTTCTCCTCTTTCATCTACGTAACTCTGTATGGCTTTTCAAATCCAATGGTCTGCTCTCTTTTGCTCTTTCTAATACCACGACCTCATTCTTACTTTTCTCTTACCTACTCTTACTCTAGCCTTCGTACTCTTGTCTACTTTTACTTTAAACTTTCTCCTTTTTCATCTCGTAGAATAAATCACCAGCCCTCTGCAGCTTCTTTTGTTTATATTTACTTTCAGCTTTCTTCTCTTTCATTCGCTATTAAATCAATCTTCCTCCTCTTCCCCCTCTCTCGCTCTTTAAAATAACGTTACCTTACTCTTGCTCACTTTGGTTTTCAGTTTTCCCCTTTTGTACACGATGTCAAGTTTATTTAAAATTCTCTTCAACATGTTTACCTTTTCTTTCATCTTTCTCCCCTTACACACGCTGTCAAATTAATCCTTCTCCTGTTATCCTCTTCCAAATATCGTCACTTTACTCTTGGAGTTATGGGAGAAGATATTTAGCACATAATACAACCAGGCAGCTTAGTAGTAATTATAGGGGAGTAACAGAGGGCGCCCTAAGAATCTTCTATAAACAGCAGGAGCCTCAGAAACAAGATAGACACACTAAGGGGTGAAGCTTGTGTAGAAAATTTGACATAACAGAGATCACTGAGACATGGATAGACACTGCCAATAGAAATTTTAGATCGGAATTTGAAATAACGGGTTATCAGATGCTTCACAAAGACAGAAGGGGAAGAAGGGGAGGTGGAGTTGCGCTATATGCTAAAGACTCCCTTAAATGTTCAGTTAACAATTCAGTCAAAACTAACATGGATTCAGAATCAGTTTGGGTGAACGTTTACAAAGGGAAAGATAAACTAACTCTAGGGGTTCTGTATAGCCCACCCAACCTTAACAGGCAGGACACGAGTATACTACTACAGGAGACTGGCAGGGCGAGTAGGAGTAAAAATGTTTCCGTAATGGGGGACTTTAATTATAGGAATATAGACTGGGAAGACCTAGTGGGTGACCTGGAAGCCGAGGATTTTCTTGAAGTTATACAAGATAATTTCATTAAGCAGGTAGTTACTGAGCCTACCAGAGGAGATAACAAATTAGACTTAGTCCTAACTAATAATGGAAACTTGCTTCGTGAGTTGGAGGTGGGCGGAGAGTTAGGAAATAGTGACCACAGAACCGTTACTATACGTTTGTCTGCCTTTTTTTTTTACGTGTACGCCTGTAGCGCCGGTAGGCTTGCTTGAGGGGCCTGGATGGTAGTCGGCCCCAACCCGTCATGGCACAGGCAAGTGTTTATAGTGGCGCCATCTTCTCTTTACTTTCAGCCTTCTCTTCTTAAACACGCTGTCAAGTTACTCCACAATCCTCTGCAGCGTCTTTTATTACTTTTACCTTTCTCCTCCCCTTCTCTTGCTCTCAGATACCGCTACCTTAATCTTGTCTACCTTTCCTTTCAGCTTTCTCTTCTTACACGCGCCGTCATGTTAATCCTCAATCCTCTGCGGCGTCTTTTGATTTCATGTATAGTCCACAAATAGGCTTGCCACTTAAGACTGCTCTGTACCTCTCATTTTCAGCCTTACACATAAATCATCTACTATGGCTTTCACTTCTCTCGTACAACCCTCAATGTAAACACCAGATAACCACGGGGACATCACACACGCCTGTCTCACACCCACACCAACACCCTCACTCAGCTTCCCGTTCACACACACACACACACACACACACACACACACACACACACACACACACACACACACACACACACACACACACACACACACACACACACACACATATAAGTGCTTCTTTTGTTTCATCCGTCCACCACGCACTCCCTTCCTCTCCTCTTCTGGACGCCTCATAATCATCCAGTGTACTTTTTCACTTGTCCTGGCCGCCCACTCTTTAAGTATTTCAAAGATCTCATTACTTCAGTATTGCTTGCTTTCTATTCCTACTCTTGCTCCAGAATTGTGTTATGTTCCTTTTTTTGTTCTTTTCAGTAATGTATTCACCTTCCCTCCACCGTTCTGCACGATCTCACTCTCACGCAGTCTCTCCCTTGGCAATCCTTTCCTTGTCTTTTACTTATCCGCATTCCTCCAGTGACTCATTCCCCTTCCCTCCACCGTTCCGCATGACGTCACTCTCACACAACCTCTCCCTTGGCAATTCCTTCCTCTCCTTTTACCTCTCCGCTCTCCCTCTGGACTCCCACTAATCTCTCATCCTATCTTTTGCTCCTCCTACTAATTAACAGCTTTTCTCTGCACGCAACACATTCCCTTTCATCCCATTATCCTCGCCTACATAATCCACCAGTTCTTCTCATTCCCTCTGACCTACGTACACCTGTGGATCATTTTGTGCTGAAAGGGATTAGATAAAAACAAACACCTTGCAGCACATTATGTATAGAAGGTATTGGCTATTTTGTATGCATTGACATTTAGGTATAAACAGACGAGATCCTTTGTCTATTATCCTTACCACAAAGTAATCAGGAACATCCATGAACAGCTTCTCTGTGCAACCAACGCATTCTGCCTCATCCACAGCTGCATAAGCCATCACGCCCCTCTCCTTCCCCCACCCATGCACACTTGTGGAACACCTCGTGCAGAAAAAGGCGTTTGCTAGGAACAGACACCTATGAGTTTCTCTTTGCAACCAACACATTCTGCTTCATCCTATTTTACACAGCTGCATAATCCATCACGCTCCTCTCCATCCCCCTCACACGCACACCTTTGGACCACGATCCGACCATCTGGTGCTGATAAGCGTTTGAGAAGAGCAAACCCTTTCCAGCACAAGCGTCCACAAGGCAGAGTCGCACGAATGTGGACAGACGAGATCCTCTTCCACACACAAGCACGGTGGTCACTGGTCTCGCGTAATAATAATAGTAACAGCTGATGAGATTGTGGAAGTGATAATCCACAACTAGACTAATGTTAATAGTAATATAATAGTGAAATGAAACGTAATAGTGATAGTAATATAAACAGGAACCTTGCAGTAGACCCATTATCAAACTACTGCTGCTACTACTACTACTACTACTATTACTATTACTATTACTATTACTATTACTACTACTACTACTACTACCACCACCAGAGCAGCAGCAGCAGCAGCATCAACTCTATCAGCAGTGAAATAACGAAATACAGTATCATACATTCACTCCATTACTCCCTCCATCCCTTCCCCTCCCTCCCTCCCTCCACTCGTCGGCCTTATGAAGACAGGCTGAAGCATTTAAATCTACACTCTCTAGAAAGGCGAAGGTTGCGAGGAGACTTGATCGAAGTCTATAAATGGATGAAGGGCTTTAATAAAGGGGATGTCAATAATATTTTGATAGTAAAAGAGCCAGGCAGGACGCGTAGCAATGATTTTAAGTTAGACAAATTCAGATTCAACAAAGACATAGGCAAGAATTGGTCCACCAATAGAGTGGTAGATTAATGGAACAGGCTTGGGAGCCATGTTGTGGGGGCCAATACCACAGATACATTCAAGAAGAGGTTAGATAAAGCCATGGATGGTGAGGTAAGGTGGGTTTGAGTGTACAGAAGCTGCCTTGTACAGGCCAACCGGCCTCTTGCAGACTCCTTACGTTCTTATGTTCTTATGTTCGTATAAGCAGTATCATAAAACCCCATCACACCATACCCCGCCCCTCCCCTCCCCCTGCCTTTCCCCCTTCCCTTCCCCCCACCCCCACCCCCAACAGACACCCACTTCCTCCCCTGCCACACCATTCCTTCACCTGCAATGTTTCCCCTCTCCCCCTTCACACCATCACCCCGCCCTTCCCCTCTTCCCTTCACCTCACCCTCACCACGCCACCGACCACCCCTTCCCCACTGTCACACCCTTCCTCCACCTGCAACGTTTCCACCTCCCCCGTCCCCCCCCCCCTCTCCCCACACCTTGACCCCGTAGCGACACAAGGACTGATGTATGAAGGGCCGTTCGGGAGGGGAAGGAAAAGTTATGACGGCACAACACAATGATTTTTCACTTTCGGGACTAGAAAACAACAACAGCAACACACACACACACACACACACACACACACACACACACACACACACACACTATCATCATTATTATGTGTCCGCCTGATATACACACCGGTTCGAGGCGTGCGACTTGAACGCTGCCACGAGCCGAATCTGACCCTCCCTCTCGGCCACTCCCGCCGCCATCTGTTTGCAGGAGTGTTGCTAAAAACCCTCTTGTGTCTGTTCGAGCATCTTGTTTCGAGCTAACTTGCTAACTGCATGCCTCCCCCCTTCCCGCGGCCCCATGGCACTCGACTTTCTACTCTTTCTCACCTCTATACTACTGACCTCTTTTTTATTGCCCTTGGGATGTCTCGCACACCTGCCCCCTCACACACCTATCACCACACACATGCCCTTACACACCTGTCTCTCACACACCTGTCCCTCACACCTGTTCCTCACACACACCTGTCGCCTTACACACTATCCCTCCAGGGGTTCCCTCACTCCCCCTTCCCCCAGGTGTTCCCTCACTCCCCCCTCAACCCCAGGTGTTCCTTCACGCCCCCCTCCCCCCAGGTGTCGTGGATCCGCCACCGGGACCTGCACCTGCTGTCCGTGGGCCGCTTCACCTACACGTCTGACCAGCGGTTCGTGGCCCGTCACGCCCCCGCCGCCGCCGCCGCCACCCCCGCCCAGGAGTGGCTGCTGATCATCCACCACCTGCAGGAGCGGGACGCCGGCCTCTACGAGTGCCAGATATCCAGCACGCCGCCGCGCAGCCACCTCATCCACCTTGCCGTCGTGGGTGAGTGGCTAACGGGGAGGGGGGGGGGTGATGGAGTGTCTGGCTGTGTTCGGCTGAACGAGTGACTGTCTGTTTGTCTCGTTTGCACGCCGCCACTTCAGCCATCGTTCCCTTGTGGGTGAGTGGACGAGAGTGGGTGTTCGTGTTGGGTGGGTGAGGTGATGCCTGTGGCTCATCACCTCACCTCATCGCCGTCACTTCAACCATCTTCCCAATATTCACATAAGGGTTTAGCAGTGCAAGAGCCGGGCAAGACTCGTAGTGATGCGTTCCAGGTGGACATATTTAAGATACAACAAAGACAAACTAACTGGTTGTCTGGCAGAGTGGTGGAGGAGTGGACCAGAGCAGGGGAGAAACAAAAACAGGAACAAAAAGGCCCGCTAAATGCTACTTAATTATTTATTTATTTCTGTTCTTCCTCCCTCCCTTCCTTCCTTCCTTCCCACTCTTTTTCTCTTCTTTCTTTCTTTTTTTATTTTTTTATTTCGTTTCTTCCTTTCTCACCCTCGATTCTCTCTCTGCTCCAGTGAAAGAAAACAGAACGAGAGGCCAAAGGAAAGGTTATTTACGGATGGAGAGGCGTCCTGATGCTTCCTGAAAGTCAGTCATGTGGTGAGCGCCAACAAGATAGACACTTTCAGGAATCAGCATACAGACGTGTGTGCTCCATGTCTGGCCACTTGTGACACTCACCACACACGGGAACGTGGCTCCCGGCAGGGGGACAAATGGAAGGATGTTGTTTATAATTACATTGTTGATGAAGGAATGAGTTAAGTCGGCTAACGAGGTATCCCTCAAACAAAGAATAGCAAACCCGTCAACATCCTCCGCTGGACGCCCATTAAACCTTTGTCCAGCAATTACAAGGACGAGGCGAGTAAGGTGTTTATTTTGTTGTTGTTGTGAACGGAGTCAGGGAGGTCAGGTATCCAACAATCCACAAAACAACCTAACCACTTTATCAACAACCTCCATTGGTCGCCCATCAACCTTTGTCGAGCCCTTACCGGGACGCTTATTTCTTTTCCTCCATGACCACTTCCGTCCTTCTCGTGATGCGGCATCGGCGCACTGTTCGACGTCTGGCAACGTCGTCGAAAGGCGCCTAGGTTGGCCCAGCTGACGTCGTAAACATACCCTCCTCATTACCATGCCAACCGTGACGCTACCACAGCTGTTTGGGGAATTGCAATGGAAGTTCTCTGAACTAAGCACGAATTTATATGCAGTGCGTTTTTTTTAATACTGAAAGTTGTTTCTATACATCACAATTCCATTAGGGCAAACAATATACCATATTGTGGAAGATCCGGGGCCTCGCCTCCCTACCTTGATGCTTACAAACGCTTACCTTCGTGACGAAGCGCGTCAGGTGGTGATCAGGTTAATTAGTTACTCGGTTATTAAGGCCAGAGGGAGTTATTATGTCAGGTAATCAATAGTGACGCAAAGTTAATGAGTCCAATAATTAATTACAACAGGCACAGGCAACAGCATCCCTGAGGAGGCGGCGTAATTTCGCATTATTAATATGGAAAAAATATATACACAACAATGAAAGGTTTGTTAATGACTTTAATTCACGTTAATCTGAGTAAAACGATCAAAATAAACAACTAATTATTTTTCACATCACGTTACTAAAAAAAATAAAAAAAATGGCGTACTTTAAACCAATACAAAACATAGTCAGCAAGTTTCGTTCGCGGTAACGTGAACACAACGAGTAGAATATTTCGTCTTTTTTACATCGCGTTTCTCCAAAATCGCGTAATTCAAATCAATTCAATACACATTTAAGTGAAGAGTTCGGCTCGCGTCGATGTGAACAAAGAGTAGAATAAATGAATTAGCTTTTTACATTACATTCTCCCAAACACGCGTTATTCAGACCAGTAAAACTAAGGAGCTCGGTTCGCGTCAAACCGAGTAAAATAAATAAATTAGCTTTATTTTTACATGACTTTCCTACAAACACGTAATCCAAACTCTGGCACACTCAGCCCCTTCACACGGGGCCACTTAGCAGCGCTGCCGCTGGTAAATAATGGAGAGGAATGGAAGCTTTCACACGGGGCAACTTAGTGGCGCTACCGCTGGTAAATAATGGAGAGGAATGGAAGCTTTCACACGGGGCCACTTAGCGGCGCTGCCGCTGGTAAATAATGGAGAGGAATGGAAGCTTTCACACGGGGCCACTTAGCATCGCTGCCGCTGATAATAATGGAGAGGAATGGAAGCTTTCACACGGGGCCACTTAGCATCGCTGCCGCTGATAATAATGGAGAGGAATGGAAGCTTTCACACGGGGCCACTTAGCATCGCTGCCGCTGATAATAATGGAGAGGAATGGAAGCTTTCACACGGAGCTGCAGCAGCGCCACTTGTATAGCAGCTCGTGCGTGGCGCGATTGTAGCGCCGCTGAGAAGCACTGCTAAGTGTCCCCGTGTTAAAGGGGCCTGAACACTCCCTACGGCAGTCACTTTGCAATCAGGCGAAGGCGGGTAATTGAGTCCGGTGAGTCGGTAAGTCAATTAGCCGATCAGCCGGTCAGGTCGTTAAGCGTCAGCCGCCAGCGACCACCTTAGTCAGGAGGGCGTGGGGCGAGATGGCTCAGCTTATTAATGAACAAAGGGCTATAATTTAGGGTGACGGTGACAGAAGGAGGGACGGACACGGAGTAATGAGTTAAAGTTTGTAAATGGACGAAAGGCTTTGATAAGGGTGACGGTGACGAGAACAAGATGATGTTTAGCAGAATAAGAGGAGGGGAGGACACGTAGTTATGAGTTTAAGTTGGATATATTCAGAATGAAAAAAAAAGTACATCAGCAATATATGGTTCACTAATAGAGTGGTGGGTGAGTGGAACAGGCCTGGCAGTCATGTGGTGAGTGCCAATACGATACACACTTAAGAATAAAGAAAATAAATAAATAGATTAGGGAGATAATAGTGTTAGGTTCCTTCCTATCTACCCTATTTCCTTCCTCTCTCACCCTCTATTCTCTCTCCTAATATTCCTACCTCTTTCTTATCCCTCCTCTCCTTTTCCTCCCTTCTTTCCTCCCCTCTTTTCCTCTCCTCCCTCTCCTTCCCCTTCTACTTTCCTATTGCTAGCTATCTTATCACATTCCCTCCCCTTTCCTCTTCCCTACTACTACTACTACTACTACTACTACTGGCCTCTAGCAGACTCATGTTCCTATGCTCTTTGGGTCATTATTATCAATTACGCGCAGAAAATGAAACAAACTGAGCCACACGAGAATAGAGACACACGGGAAATCAGTCAATAATTCACTCGAGGCGTCAGTCAGTCAGTCAGTCGGTCAGTTCGTCAATATGTCAACAACTCCACACTCCCTTCTCTCCCTCCCTTCCTTCCTTTCTCAATTTCTTCCTTCTATCCTTCCTTCCTTCCCTCCATCCTTCCTTCCTATATTCTTTCCTTCTTTCCTTCTAGTTTTTCTTTTTCTTTTCTTCCTTCCTTCCTTTCGTCCTTTCTTCTTTCCCTCTTCCGCTCCTTTCATTTTAACTTTCTTTCCTTCATTCTTCCTTTTATTTCTTTCCTTCTTCCTTCCCATATTCATTCCTTCTTTTCTTCTATTTTTTTCTTCCTCTCTTTTCTTCCACCCTTCCTTCCTTCCTTCTCTCCTTTCCTGCTAACCTCCTTTCTTTCTCTTTCTTTCTTCCTTCTTTACTTCCTTTCTCTCTCACCCTTGATTATCTCTCTCCCATTATTCCTACCTCTTTCTTCTCTCCTTCCTTCCTCTTCTCCTCCTCTCTCCTCCCTTACTCCCTTTCTTCTTTCCTCCTGTTATTATTATTATCTCTTTCCCTCTCCTTTCCTCTTCCCTTCTTCCCTCCTCCGCATTTCCATAATTATCCTTCCTTTCCTCTCTCTCCTTCGCTTCTCTCTACTTATCTTTTTTTTCTCTCCCTTCCTCTCTCCTTCCTCTCTCCTTCCTTCTCGTCCTTCCTTCTATCTCTCTCTCTCTATCTCTTTTTCTCTCTCTCTCTCTCTCTCTGTCTCTCTCTCTCTCTCTCTCTCTCTCTCTCTCTCTCTCTCTCTCTCTCTCTCTCTCTCTCTCTCTCTCTCTCTCTCTCTCTCTCTCTCTCTCACCGCCGACCACACCCTCCCTAATCTGTTTATATTGACGAAAATTACCAAAAATCACCAAAATGAGGGGAAGTTGATGGCCGCGGCGAGGACGAAGGGAGCGCCGAAGGGAACGCCGAAGGGAACACCGAAGGGACAGGAAGGGAACATGGGAAGCAAGGAGCAGGCAGGCGACGGAAATGAATAGGAATGGTCGTAGATGAAGGGAAATAAAGGGAAATGAAGCCACATGTAAAAACAGGGGCAGAAAGGAGAAGGAACTGAATAGGAATGGCCGCAGAGGAAGGAGAATGAATGGAAATGAAGGCAAATGTGAAACCAAGACCAGGAATGCGAGGGAAATGAGTAGGAATGGTCGACGATAAGGGGAATGAATGGAAATGAAGGAAAATGAACTAAAAATGAGGGAAATGAACATAAATGTGGGACAATTAAAGTACATTCTGGAAAATGAGCAAAAATTCTTTAACATGAGCGAAAATGAGGAAAAATAAACGAAAATGATGGAAAATAAACGAAAATGAATTGAGAGGAATGAAAATATATGAAAAGGATTGAAAACGAGCGAATATTAGGAAAACTAACAGCATAACTTAGAGAAAATTAACGAAAATGAATGAAATAAGATGGAAAATGAAAAGAATATTGGGATGTGTGAACAAAAAAAAGAGGAAATGAACGAAGGTAGGGAGCAAGGAACGTACATGGGGAAAAGGAACGAAAAATCGGGAAAAATTAAAGAAAATTACTTGGAATAAAAAGGGAATTACAATATATGATAAATTATATAACATGCACCTCTTCTCCCCTTTCATCTATAATAATCATCCTTTCCCCCCTGTTCCCCCCTGCTCACTCGCCCTCCCCCCCACCCCTTCCCCCCCCCCCGCCCCCAGAGCCCGAGACCGCCATCGTGGGGGGCCCGGACGTGTACCTCAACACCGGGAGTCAGCTGGCGCTCACCTGCACCGTCAGGTTCAGCCCCGAGCCGCCCGCCTTCATCCTCTGGTACCACGGCGACAAGGTGGGTGGGGGGGAGTGGATGAGTGGGTGGATGGAAGGAAGGGTGAGTGGATGAGGGTACGAGTGGATGAGGACAAAGTGGGGGGGTGAAGTGGATGAGTGGGTGGGTGGAAGAATATATGAGTGGAAGAAAGTGTAAGGGAATAATGTATAGCTGACTGAATGAGTGACTGAATGAATTAGTGGGTGACAGGATGAGTGGGTGGGTGGAAGAATGTATGGGTGGCTGGATGAGTGACTGGATGAGTGGGTGGATGAATGCAAATTAAGGCAGAGAGCTAAGTGGACGTTTGGGTGATTGTGTGTATGCTTATTGGATGAATGTATTTCATATTGGTGCATTAATGGAGTGGATGAGTGGATGAGTGAATGGATCAGTTGTTTGAATGTTGGAATGAGGGAGGGAGGGAGGGAGGGAATAAATAATTGAAGAAACGGTTTATCAAGTTTTGAATATTTCCTTTTTTTTTTTTTTTTACAACAAATAGATTAGTGAATAACGAATGAAATCTCTCTCTCTCTCTTTCTCTCTCTCTCTCTCTCTCTCTCTCTCTCTCTCTCTCTCTCTCTCTCTCTCTCTCTCTCTCTCTCTCTCTCTCTCTCTTCCCACTGACAAAACACTATTTGCAGCCCACTGACAAAACCAAGAAACAGTAACGTTGAACATTTGTGCGTGCGAGGAAACACTGCAAAAGTCAATTTAAATATATCTGTCACCTACAGACCTCCCGGGCAATCACTCGATGACGACCTTGAAATGTACAGCGTCTTAAGGCAGTCACTTAATAACAACGACTCACTGATATTAGGAGACTTTAACCTCCCCCATATCGACTGGGCGACACTGTCAGGTACAGAAGGCGAGTCACATAGAATGATCGAATTTCTAGAAAAAAATTATCTAAGCCAAATGGTTTCTGAGCCAACTCGACAAAATAATATACTCGACCTTGTTATAACGACCCAAGATAACCTTGTCAGTAATGTCACGGTAGGAGAACACCTCGGTTCTTGCGATCATAAATTAGTGCGCGTCGACATTAAAGCTCAATCATCAGTGACTGAAAATAAAGTAAGGGTGCCCAATTTCAAAAGAGCTAACTTCGTAGAAATCCGACAAAAACTAACAGAAATACAACTATCAGATGACGGCAACGTAGAGGGAGCCTGGCTAAGCTTTAAAAATCACTTACTCACTCAGCAGAACACATTCGTCCCCTTGTGCGAGAAGCGAATTAACACTAATAAAAGCCCACCGTGGTTTAATAGCGAAATTAAACAATCAGTCAATGAGAGAAAATTGTTTTACAGGTTAAAGAAAGAACAAAGCACGTCCGAAAATATTAGACTTTATAATGATGCCAGGCGACGAGTAAAAAGACTAGTATGTCAGGCAAGGCGTAGATATAAAGAAAATATTGCAGCCAACTGTAAAAATAATCCGAAATCTTTCTTCAGTTACATAAACAACAGAAAGGCGATCAAAAGTGGTATTGGACCTTTAACAAACAGCGACGGTGCACTAGTGACTAACAGCCAACACATTGCAAACCTCTTAAACAATTATTTTTCCTCGGTGTTTAATACTAACAGTCTTCCTCCCACTACCACCAACACCAGTACTATTGTAAATCTCGAGCATGCATTGCCTAATTTTGAAATAACAACCGATGAAGTCCTTAAAGCTCTCCATTCACTTAAAACAAATAAAGGTCCCTGACCCGACAAAGTATATCCTATACTGCTTAAAGAAACAAAGAGCGAAATACTCTCCTCCCTCACTACCGTATTCAATATGTCCTTGCGACAAGGCATCGTCCCTTCGGATTGGAGAAAGGTTAACGTGACACCGATTTTTAAGAGAGGAGACAAAAAAAAAATACCAGGTAACTACCGACCCATTAGTCTAACTTCAATTGTAGATGAGCTACTCGAGAGCATAATTAGAGACAAAATTGGGAGTTACCTCGAAAGCCACTCATTAATTGGGGATTCACAACATGGCTTCCGTAACAAAAGATCCTGCCTGTCAAACCTACTGACCTTTTATAACGATCTCTTCTCAGTTTATGATGTAACCAAATCATTGGACGTAGTCTATCTTGATTTCCAGAAAGCGTTTGATAAAGTCCCACATCATAAATTACTTTATAAAATAAAGCAAATAGGCACTGACGGTCAAGTAAACCAATGGATCGCGAATTGGTTGAGCAACAGACAACAAAGAGTTGTGACTGACGGATTTAACTCAGAGTGGGCGCCGGTCACTAGTGGCGTCCCTCAGGGCTCGGTTCTTGGCCCAGCGCTCTTCATTATTTACATCAACGATGTGGATGTTGGACTCAATAATCGCATTAGTAAATTTGCAGACGACACAAAGATTGGTAACTCGGTTCTTACTGACGAAGACAGGCAAAGCCTCCAAAAGGATTTGCACAAAATTTCAGCTTGGTCGGATAAACGGGAGATGCCCTTTAACGTAGACTAGTGCCAGGTCCTTCAAGTTGAAACAAAAAATAAGAAGTTCGATTACGAAATGGGCGGCGTTAAACTCACAAGCGTTCAATGCGTTAAGGACCTGGGGGTCAAAATCGCGTCAAACCTCAAATTCTCACATCAATGCATCGATATAGCAAATAAAGCGAACAGAATGTTGGGCTTCATTAAAATAAATTTTTTATTCAAGAATAAAGATGTAATACTTTCGCTCTACAATAGTTTAGTCAGACCCCGCTTGGAATATGCGGTATAGTTTTGGTCTCCCCATCATGCAAAGGACATTGCTAAACTAGAAGGTGTACAGCGTCGAGCAACAAAAATGATCCCTTCCTTGCGCAACAAATCCTACGAATAAAGGCTTTCCACCCTTAGCATGCTCTCTCTTGAGAAACGTCGCCTCCGAGGAAAACTGATCGAATGTTTTAAAATACTTAATGGTTTCACGAATGTAGACAGAACAAAATTGTTTATGATCGATGACACTTTGCGAACGAGGAACAATGGCATACAACTCAAATGTAGACAAGTAAATTCAGACTGCACCTAATTTTTCTTCACCAACGTTGTAGTGCGAGAATGGAATAAGCTTCCACCATCAGTGGTCCAGTGTAACACAATTGACGCCCTTAAAAACAAGCTTGACCGTCACTTCCTTGAACTTAATATTAACTAGAGTAGAAAAGCAACGTTTTGGAGCCATCTGATTAATAGGACAGACCACCTAGTCTGGACCATGGGGCCTGTGTGGTCTGATTTTCTATGTAATTCTCTGTAATTCTCTCTCTCTCTCTCTCTCTCTCTCTCTCTCTCTCTCTATAAACACACACACACACACACACACACACACACACACACACACACACACACACACACACACACACACACACACACACACACACACACACTCATTTTTTTTCTCTGTTTCTTCCTTTCTTTCCATTTCTCTTTCTCTCTTTTTTCTTCATTCATTCAGTCACGTTTTATATATTGTTTCCTTTCTCCATTCCTCCTTCCATCTTCCTTCCATTTTCTCTTCATTCTTTACACCCTTTGCCTTCCTTCCATCCCTCTCTTTTAGTGTCTTCTCTTTCCTCCCATTATTCTTTCTCTCTCTCACCTCTAACCTCCCCACCCTCTCCACACGCACACAAACTCTCTGCACCAACATCTCCCCCGCCAAACACACAAACACTGACACAGCCTCCATTCTTCCCTAAACAGCTGGTGAGCTACGAGAGAACAAGAGGCGGGGGCAGAGGAGGAGGAGGCACCAGCAGCACCAGCACCAGCAGTAGTAGCAGCAGCAGTAGTAGTGGCAGCAGAAGCAGTAGAAGCAGAATCAATAGTAACAACAGCAACAGTAGTAGTAGTAGTAAAAGTAGCAATACCACCACGAGCACAAATAGCAGTAGTAGTAGTAGTAGTAGTAGTAGCGGCGTCACCTCCTCCCGCCTGTTGGTCCAGTCGGCGCGGCTCTCCCACTCCGGCGTGTACACCTGCGACCCGGCAAACGCCCGGCCCAGGAGCGTGAACGTGCACGTGCTGGCCGGTGAGTGGGGTGGTGTTGGGGGGGTTGGGTGGTGGGGGTGGGGGGGAGGGGTTTGGTGATGGTGTGAAGGGTTGAGAAAGGTATGAATCTCCTCGTGACTGCAGTTGAGTAAAGGTGTTGATAAGGGGAGGAGGGGAAGGTGGTGGTGATGAGGGTAACATTGGGTGTTGCTGAATACATGTGGTAATGGAGGGTAGAGGATAAGGAGTGGTAGTCGTGGTGGTGGTGGGGAGGGGGTGGGGGTGGTGGTGGGGAGGTGTGTGGAGAAGTGGTGATGATAAAAATGAATGAAGGAGAAAAAACAAAATGTTGATAAATCCAAAAATGAGAAAATGTTGAAAAGAAAGAAAATCATGTTAAAATATTGAAAAGAAAAAGAAACAGGATGGCTATCGAAAAAAAAAAAAAGACACCCAAGGTGCTGCCTTCTACCTATAACCACCTTTGTAAAAGTTCCCCCTTCAGTCATTCAGTTAAGAGGGCATACGCCGGAGGACGCGTCGCCTCGTCCTCCCACGCTAAGCTCTATGGAGGCCTATCCTACGCAAGTACCTCATGGTCGAGGTCATCGACTTGCTCAGGGCACGAACTCTGTGGGCGTCCCCTTGACCTCTTCCACTCGGAATGTCTCTTACAGAAACAACCCGGTGCGCAGGGTCGGCTTCTGGGTAGTGTGCCACATGCCCGTATAGCCGGAGTTGGTGTTCACGGACAATGCACCGCTGCCACCTGCAACCAAAGCCACATGCAATCAACACAAACTGAAACCCAGCAGCTAAAAGCTGGAGGTCGGAGGTCATTCGCATTGAGATGGCCCTTGACCTCCTCAGCGAGACCCCTGACATACCTCTCTTTGTCTCTCCTCAGGAGAGCTCTAGTCCTACGTGACAAAGCCCTGTATTGGTCCCACTTCCCAACATGCCCGGCAGCGCGACTCTCCTTAATATCCTCCAGCGTCTCCGCCGAGGCAAATCCACCCCTAGATATCGGGCGTTCTCCAATGCACTCCTTGGCAGCTCGAAGAGTCTCACATTTGAAGGTGTCCCACAGGTTTACATGGTCCTCGAGGGCGCTAAGCCGATTTGAGACTGTCACTGCATACTCTTGGGCACATGCCAGGTCCTTCAGCCTCTCGAGATGGAACACAGTATTGTTGCATCTCTGAGATTTTTCTTGACCTGACATGAAGTTTGAGTGTTGCAACAACAAGCCTTTGGTCAGTTGCAAAGAACTCAGCACTCCGGTAAACCCTGCAGTTCTGAAGGATCCTCCAACAAGTACTTACGAGGATGTGGTCAATCTCCTTAGCTACCCCTCCAGCATCGCTACACCAAGTCAAGCAGTGCATCTCTGGTCTCTGGTACCAGGAACCCGCAATTCTCAACCTCCCGGATCTTGTAAAATTCAGGAAAGAGCTGTTGGTGTTCCTGGTACCAGAACCATGGGGACCAACACATAGCTCGTAGTCGATCCTATCACTGTCAGTAGTAGCACTGAACTGGCCCACGACAATGAGTGTCCAGGGGAGGGCACTGGTATAATACGGAGCCGAGTTTGGCGTAGAACATCTCATTCTTCAGCTTCACACATCTCGGTAGGAGCGAACACTGCAACTAGAGGCATGAAGCCCAGTGTGCTCTTCAGCCTCACTCGCACTATACGCTCATCAACCGGAGCAACCTTAACCACAAATGGCAGAAGTTGGCTGGAGATGCCCATAGCTACCCCCTTGAGACGGAAACCATAGCTCATGCCAGACTAGTAGTAAGTGAATCCTCGCTCATTGATCTCGCCACTGCCAGGCCTCCTCGTATTGTGTTGGAAAGTTGGAAAGTTTCGTTTAGTCGGCGCAACATCTGTGGTCATATGCCGGAGAGAGACAGGAGGGGAAGGAATTATAGAAGGGAACAGATCCCAGAAGACGGGACACAACCCCCGATTAATACCAAGTACCCATTCACTGTTGGGTGGACAGGGGCGTAGGGTATCGGAAAAGCCGCCCAAATTTTTCCACTCCGTCCGGGAATCGAGCCCGTCTTAAGAGTCCCACTATGTCCACCCTCAGTCCCCTGAGCTCATCTGATATGAACGACAGTTGGTCCTTCTCCGAAAGGGTTCGGACGTTCCTGCATCACATTTTTATGTCAAACTAAACGAAAATCAACGAAGGAGAAACACAAACCAGCCTTTCGAGAGTAATGGTTCATCAGAGGGCGCGGCGGCAGTAACAGGAACACATCACCGGGAATTACGAGCAAGGGAAGGGCACGGTGGCGGGGGCGGACGTGTGGAGGGGAGGGAAGTGGTGGCGGGAATGATTTCCCGCCGCGTTTACATTATTTATCAATTACTTGGATGTATTTTTCACCTTTTTCTTGCCCTCGAGCTGCACTGAGCAACCCTGAGGAATAGTTCAAGAGGGTAGAGGACAGCTGGTAAAAGGAAGGGAGCTTATTTACTAAGGGAGAAAGATTATGCTGTCAAAATGATCAGGTTTACGTGTGAATAATGAATGAACGAAGAATGTTACTAATTCTCTCTCTCTCTCTCTCTCTCTCTCTCTCTCTCTCTCTCTCTCTCTCTCAGGTGACCAGCCAGCAGCCATCGTTCACGACAACGGAGGAAGAAGTCTTCTTCCTCCTCCTCACCTCCTCCTCTTCCTTCTCCCCCTCCTTCCATTTCTCCTTCCCTCCCTCTCGTCCAATCTCCTCTTCCTCCTCCAAACCCACTGATGTCCACTTTCAATTTTCCTTTAACTTAGTTGTTCTCCTCTTCCTCCTCCTGCTAAACTCCTTACACTTTTTTCAATCATTTCTTCTTTTCTTCCTCTTCCTACTCCTCCTCCTCCTCCTCCTCCTCATCCCTCTACCCTCATCCTTCACTCCCTTATTTCCTCATTCACTCCCCTCTCCTCCTTTTCCCCTTACTCCCTAACTCTTTCTCCTTCTCTGTCCTCACTTCTATTCGTCATATCCTCTGTTTCACGTCTTCAACCCTTCTCGCCTCTCTTTCCCTCACTCCTTCATCCCTTCCCCCTCCCCTTCTCTACTTCATCCCCCTTCTTCCTTCACTCCTCACTCCCTCACCCAACCACCCACCCACACCCCAAAATGCCGAGAAGAAGAAGAAAAGTGTAATATGCTGAAAAGAAAAAAAAGGTATGAAGATGTTGAAAATAGAAAGAAAAACTGATAAAATGATAATTGGAAAAGGAAAAACAGGTGATAAAATGTTGAAAAGAAAAACGAGAGCTATTAAGAAAAGAAAGGTAAATGTAATGAAAAGAAGAAGAAAGAGAATGATGTTGAAAAGAAAAAAACTTGAAAAATCTTAAAAAAAGGAAAAAGATAAAAAAGAAGAGAGTGAAGAAGGACGCAAGTGGAATGTTGATAAGAAAAAGAGAAAAGTGTAATATGTTGCAAAGAAAAAAGGAAAGTTGAAAATATCTTGAAAAAAGGGAAAAGAAAAAAAGAGAAAGACCACAAGCAGGCGAGTGGAAGTGACACTTCAAGAGTATAACAATGGGAGCCCCGGATACATGGAAACACGGACACAGGGAAGAGTAGGCACCAACATAACGGACACATGGACGCACAGACACAGGGAAAAGCGGGCACCAGGTTGACGGACACATGGAAACACGGACACATGGAAAAGCAGGCACCAGATAGACGGACACATGGAAACACGGACACAGGGAAAATCAGGCACCAGATTGACGGTCACATGGAAATACGGACACAGGGAAAAGCAGGCACCAGACAGACGGACACATGGGAACACGGACACAGGGGAAAGCAGGCAACAGATTGACGAACACATGGAAATAATGACACAGGAAAAAACAGGCACCAGATTGACGGTCACATGGAAACACGGATACATGGAAAAGCAGGCATCAGATAGACGGATTCATGGAAAAGCAGGCACCAGATAGACGGACACATGGAAACACGGACACATGGAAGAGTAGGCACCATATAGATGGATGAAAGGTTGACTCTAAGGTGGAGAAGAAGGAGGAGGAGGAGGAAGAGGAGAAGGCCAAGGAGGAGGAGGAAAACGAGTGTAAAAAAAAAAAACAGGTGGGAAAAGGAAGGAGGAGGAGGAGGAGGAGGAGGAGGAGGAGGAGGATTTGGAACCTGAAGAAAAAGAGGAGGAATGTGTACAGAAAAAAATAGGAGAATATGAAGAGAAGTAGAAAGAAAAATGAAGGGAAGAAATTAAAATGTGTAGAGGGGGGAGGAGGAGAAGGAAGAGGAAGAGGAGAAGGAGGAGGAGGAGGAGGAGGACAAATACAAAATAAAGACCATCAGAAAGAAAAGAAAAAAAGGAGGAGGAGGAGGAAGAAAAAAACAAGAAAATATAAATGAGGAGAACTAGAAAGAAAAAAAAAAAGCAGCAAAAAAATGAGTATGTGCAAGGAGGAGGAGGAGGAGGAGAAAGAGAAGGAGGAGAAGGAGAAGGAGGAGGACGGAAGAAGAGTTACAGAGGAAGAAAAGTTGGAAAAGAGAGGGTAATAAAAAGAAATATATGAGGGCATCGACGAATACGAGAAGAGGAAGAAGAAGAAGAAAAGGAAAAAGAAAAAGAAGAAAAAGAAGAAGAAAAAGAAAAAGAAAAAAAGAAGAAGAAGAAGAAAAGAAAAACAAAGTTACGGTAAGCGGAAAAAGTGAAAAAAAGGGAAAACACGAAAAAGAAAAAAATATATATAAGAGACATGGACGAGGAGGAGGAGGAGGAAGGAGGTTTCGTTATAGTGTCTCTTTCGTGTGTACATAAATTGTGTGTGTGTGTGTGTGTGTGTGTGTGTGTGTGTGTGTGTGTGTGTGTGTGTGTGTGTGTGTGTGTGTGTGTGTGTGTGTGTGTGTGTGTGTGTAGTAGTAGTAGTAGTAGTAGTAGTAGTAGTAGTAGTAGTAGTAGTAGTAGTAGTAGTAGTAGTAGTAGTAGTAGTAGTAGTAGTAGTAGTAGTAGTAGTAGTAGTAGGGACACCTATACGAAATCAGTGGTCAGTTTAATAATAATAATAATAATAATAATAATAATAATAATAAAAATAATAATAATAATAATAATAATAATAATATCAATAATAGTTTTCACACTTACCCTCTCGCTCTGCATCACACGAAGAAGCAGTTGTCCAAAGGGTCTGAAAAAAAGAGAGAAAAAAAAAGCGTTACAATGATACAAATAAACAAAGAAAAAAATACAAATGAACGTGACAAAAGAATCCCAAAGAGAAAAATAATAAACAAATGATAAAATTAATCCATAACAAAACGAGCAAACGACAATTTAGTTCACCAATTCATTAATTATTCTTTTGCTGGAGGAGATGAATAACAAAGACCATTACATCTATATCTCTCTTCTAAATTCCTCTCCATACAATACTCTTCCTCCTCCTTCCCCTCCTCTTCCTCTTCTTCCTCCTTCTTCTTCAGTCTTTCGTGTTTCCACTTTTTTTTCTCTTCCCGTAACTTTTTCATTTCTTTCTTTTCTTCTTCTTCTTCTTCTTCTTCTTCTTCTTCTTCTTCTTCTTCTTCTTCTTCTTCGTCATCTTACTCCTCTTCTCGTATTCGTCGATGTCCTCATATATTTTTTTATTTTTTTTATCACCGTCTATTTTACAACTTTTCTTCCTATTGTAACTCTTTATCCTCCTCCTCCTCCTCCTCCTCCGCCTCCTCTTCCTCCTCCTCCGCCTCCTCTTCCTCCTCCTCCTCTTCCTCCTCCTCCTCCTCCTCGCTCTCATTCATCATGCAAGATATATATAATGGAGATGAACGAAAATAAAAGTGCTAAACATAAATATATAAAAAAAAAACGTAATGTACAAAATATGGAAAAATTAAAAGGAGAAAAAAGGTAAAAATGCCACAATACAGGAAAGAAATAATGGAAAGGAAAGTGAGTGAGTGTTTCGTATAAAGAAAAACACTGCATATACAAAAAAAAAAAAAAACGAAAGTGGGGGAAAAAGGGATAAAAACGAAAGATAAAATAAATAATGCGGTGGAGAGGAAAGAAAGGAGAAGTTGGCCAAGGGAGGGATCGGGAAGTGGGAAAAGGTGGAGCTGTATAAAGGCGATGATAAAACAAAATAGAAGAGGAAATACTAACTAACTGACGAAACTGGTAGAAACGAAGCAATACATAAAAGAAATGAAAGAAAGGAGAGAAAGGGGTGGGGAGGGATATAAGAGTGGAAAAAAGTGCAGCCCTGTATAAAAACGATAAAAACAAACAAAATAAAAGAGGAAAGGCTAACTAACTGACGAACGGGGAGCTGGTAGACACGAAGCAATAGATAAAGAAAATGAAAGAAAGGAAAGATAAGGGAGGAGAGTGATCTGAGAGTGGGAAAAAGTGAAAAAGATGTAGAGAAATGATAAGAAAACATAATAAATAAGAAAGGCTAACTAACTGACGAACGGGGAGCTGGTAGACACGAAGCAATAGATAAAGAGAATGAAAGATAGGAGAGAAAAGGGAGGAGAGTGATCTGAGAGTGGGAAAAAGTGAAAAAGATGTAGAGAAATGATAAGAAAACATGATAAATGAGAAAGGCTAACTAACTAACGAACGAACGGGGAGCTAGTAGACACGAAGCAATAGATAAAGGAAATGAAAGAAAGGAGAGAAAAGGGAGAAACGTGATATGGGAAGTAGGAGAAAGTGCAACCCTGTATAAAAATGATAAAAACAAACAATAAGAAAGGAAAGACTAACTAACTAACGAACGGAGAGCTGGTAGACACGAAGCAATAGATTAAGGAAATGAAAGACAGGAGAGAAAAGGGAGGAGAGTGATCTGGAAGTGGGAGAAAGTGCAGCGTTGTATGAGAACGATAATAAAACAAATTGAAAAAGTAAAGACTAACTAACTAACGAACGGGGAGCTGGTAGACACGGGGCAATATATAAAGGAAATATGAGAAAGGAGAGAAAAGGAAGGAGAGTGATCCTGGAGTGGGGAAAAGTGAAGAGCTGTAGAAAAACGATAATGAAACAAAATAAATAAGGAAAGATTAACTAACTAACGAACGGGTAGACACGAAGCAATATATAAAATAAATGAAAGAAAGGAGAGAAAAAGGAGGAGAGTGATATGGGAGTGGGAAAAAGTGCAGAGCTGACAAAATAAATGAGGAAAGACTATCTGACTAACGAATGGGGAGCTGGTAGACACGAGGCAATAGATAAAGGAAATATGAGAAAGGAGAGAAAAGGAAAGAGAGTGATCTGAGAGTGGGAAAAAGTGAAAAAGATGTATAGAAATGATGAAAACAAAATAAAAGAGGAAAGTCTAACAAGCTAACGAACGGGAAGCTGGTAGACACGAAGCAATAGATAAAGGAAATGAAAGAAAGGAGAGAAAAAGGAGGGGAGAGATTTGATGAGTAGGAGATAGTGCAACCCTGTATAAAAACGATAAAACAAACAAAAGAAAAAAGGAAACACTAACTAACTAACGAACGGGGAGCTGGTAGACACGAAGGAATATATTAAGGAAATGAAATAAATGAGAGAAAAGGGAGGAAAGGGATCTGGGAGCGGGAGAAAGTGCAGCGCTGTATAAAAACGATAAAAACAAACAACGTAAAAGAGGAAAGTAACTAACTAACGAGAGGGGAGATGTTAGAAATGGTACAATATAAAAAAAAATGATAGAGAGGAGAGGAAAGAGAGAAGCGTGCAATATACATAAGAATCTAATTGCACAAAATATAAGGAATAAAATGAAAAACGAGAGAAAAAAAGAGTAAAAATGGTACACTATACACAACAAATAATGGACAAGAAAGGAAAAGAGAGGAAAGGAAAGAAAAGGAAATAAAATAAAGGTGTTAAACGTGAATATATATAAAAAAAATGTACAAAAGATAGAAAAAAATGAAAAGGAGAGAAAATAAAAGTTAAAAATGCTGGATTTTATAAAAAAAAATAATGGAGAGGAGAGGAAAGGGAAGTGAGGTTAGCCAAGGGATCTGAGAGTGGAAAAAAGTGGAAAAAAGTGCAGAGTTGTATAAAAAAAAAAGCAAAATAAAAGACTAACAATAACTAACTTACAATACATAAAAAAAATAATGGAGATGAGAGGAAAGGGAGGTGAGATTAGCCAAGGGATCTGAGAGTTGGAAAAAGTGTTAAAAAGTGCTGTATAAAAAAAAATAAGAAAACAAAATAAAAGAGGAGAGACAAACAAAAACTAACTTACAGTATATAACAGAAATAATTGAGAGGAGAAGAAAGGGATGAAAAAAACAACAAAATAAAAGAGGAAAGACTAACTAACAATATATAAAAGAAATAATGGAATGAAAGAAGATAGAGAGAAGTTGAAGGATCAGGAAGTGGGAACGTGGAAAAAAGTGGAATGCGATATATAAACGAAAAAAAAAACAGGTGAAAGAGAAAAGATTAACTGACTAACAGGGGGCTCATAAGAATGGTACAATATATAAAAGAAATGACAGAAAGAAAAGGAGAGAAAGGAGAAGTTTGCCAAGGATCAGAAAGTGGGAGAAAGTGGAAAAAGTGCAGCGCTGTTAAAAAAAACAATAAGTAAACAAAATAAAAGACGAGAGACTAACAATAACTAACTAACAATATATAACAGATATAATGGAGAGGAGAGGAAAGGGAGGTGAAGTTAGCCAAGGAATCTGAGAGTGGGAAAAAGTGGATAACAGCGCAGCGCTGTAGAAAAACGATGAAAAAAAAAATAAAAGAGGAAGGAATAACTAACAATATATAAAAGAAATAATGGAAAAAAAAGAAGAGAAAGAAGTTGGGGAAGGTATCAGGAAGTAGGAAAAGTGGAAAAAAGTGGAGTGCTGTATAAAAACGATGAAAAAATCCAGGTGAAAGAGAAAAGATTAAGTAACTAACAGGGGCTCCTAAGAATGGTACAATATATAAAAGAAATGACAGAAAGAAAAGGAGAGAAAGGAGAAGTTGGCCAAGGGATCAAGAAGTGGAAATAAGTGAGAAAAAGCCAAGCGCTTTAAAAAAAAAAAAGCAAAATAAAAAGGGAGAGACTAACAAAAACTAACTTATAATATATAGAAGAAATAATGGATAGGAGAGAGGGAAGAGAGGAAAAGTTCGCCAAGGAATCAGGAAGTGGGAAAAAGTGGAAAAAAAAGTGCAACTCTGTAGAAAAACGATGAAAGAACAAGAAAATAAAAGAGGGAAGGCTAACTAACAAAAACTAACAAACAATATGTAAAATATATAATGGAGAGGAGAGGAAAGGGAGGTGAGGTTAGCCACGGTATCTGAAAGTGGGAAAAAAGTGGATAAAAGTGCAGCGCTGTAGAAAAACGATGAAAATACAACAAAATAAAAGAGGAAAGAATAACTAACAATATATAAAAGAAATAATGGAAAAAAAAAAGAAGAGAGAGAAGTTGGGGAAGGTATCAGGAAGTAGGAAATGTGGAAAAAAGTGGAGTGCTGTATGAAAACGATAAAAAAACAGGTGAAAGAAAAAAGATTAACTAACCAACAGGGGGCTGATAGGAATGGTACAATATATAAAAGATATGACAGAAAGAAAGGGAGAGAAAGGAGAACTTGGCCAAGGGATCAAGGAGTGGGAATAAGTGAGAAAAAGTCCAGCGCTTTATTAAAAAAAAGATAAGAACGCAAAATAAAAGAGGAAAGGCTAACTAACTAACAATATATAAAATAAATAATGGAGAGGAGAGGAAAGGGAGGTGAGGTTAGCCACGGGATATGAGAGTGGGGAAAAAGTGGAAAAAAGTGCAGCGCTGTAGAAAAACGATAGGAAACCAACCAAATAAAAGAGGAAAGGCCCCAAAGGTAAATCCTCCCCCTTCCCGAATTCCATTAAAACTTTCAAATGCGGACCAAACAAGTTACAGACGTGTCGCGAACGTGTATTGTAGAGAAACACACACATAAAAAAAAACATGAAAATACGCTGAGAAAAGTAACTGAAGGTAAATAAACGATAACTATGATAAAAAATAAATAGATAAATAGTAAATAAATAAATAAATAAGAGAGCGAATAGAATGAACTTTTATATAGAGAGTGTGTGGAAAAAAGACCAGAAAACAAAAAATATATATGTGTTATACCTGCTGTGTGTGTGTGTGTGTGTGTGTGTGTGTGTGTGTTGCAATATGACGCGTAGCAATACACAGGAAAAATATTATTGTATGTGCGTTTTAACTACGAGCCTAATAACACAACAATGACCGCACTTAAAACATTTATTATTACACTTATTTTGCAGTTGATGGTTAATGAAAAGTGTTGGCGTGAAGTAGCAATAAAGAGAAAGTGATCGGAGTTGTTAATTTCTTGAGGTTAATTAATAAGTTCAGGTGTGTCATTTTAAAAGGAATGCTGGTTAGTTAGTTAGTTATAAGTTAGTTAGATCTTTTCACTTAAACTTTCATTCCTACTTCGCCCTTAATTTTCTCGTTTTTCATTTTCTTCTTTTTACACTTTTTTCCTTCTCTTCCTTTCTTTTTTTCTCTTCTCGCCTTTTCCTTTCCGTCTCTTCTATCTTCTTTTCATTTTCTGTCCTTACTTTTTTTCTTTCCCTCTTTTCCTTCTTTTTTTGTCCTTGCTTTTTCCTTTTCCTTTTTCTTCTCTTCCTTTCTTTTTTCTGTTCTCTCCTTTTCCTTTCCCTTTCTTTTCTCTTCCTTTCTTTTTTCTGTTCTCTCCTTTTCCTTTCCCTCTCTTTTCTCTTCCTTTCTTTTTGTCCTTGCCTTTTCTCTTTTCTCTCTTTTCTCTTCCTTCCTTTTTTTCTCCATGCCTTTTCGTTTCCCTCTCTCTTCTCTTCCCTTCTTTGTCTGTCCTTGCTTTTTTCCTTTCCTCTCTTTTCTCTTCCTTCCTTTTTTTCTGTCCTTGCTTTTTCCTTTCCCTCTTTTCTCTTCCTTTCTGTTTCTGTCCTTGTCTTTTCCTTTCCCTCTCTTCTCTTCCTTTCTTTTTCTGTCCTTCCATTTTCCTTTCTCTCTCTTCTCTATTTCATGTTTACTTTACTTAACATGAACTCGGAGGTAAAGAATAGCAGGAATTTCTAGTTATGATTAAGTTGAGATCAATAAAGAGTACATGAGTAATTTTACAAGCTGTGTTTACTATATTCTTAAACATTTAGCCTCCCAAGCTCACACATTTGACAAGGCTTTCGTAGGAGTTGGGGGCACTTCCAGGGGTAATTTTATGGCCCTGGTGGTAGTCTGACCCTTTTGCTGCACCACGAGCCTGATAAAAAAAACTCATGAAAACCCGACTAATCTCATTTCTGGCCTTTGGAATTGATTGTTGTGAGCGGCTGAAATGTCTGAGAATTACCAACCCACATGTGTGTTTACTATTTATTTTTTTAATTACTTTTTTTGTACGCAACATGAATGGTATCTTATGAGGCAAAGAAGAACAGCATTATTTGAGTCACTGAAAAGCTGAAAGAATGAATAAGCTTAGGTGTGAAATTCTATAAGGTATGTTTACTTATTATTATTTATATTTGTATTACATTATTTTCTCTACTCAACAGGAAGAGTATGTGAGCTAAAGAACAACAGCAAATTTGAGTCATTGTATTTACTAATATTTATCAGTGTATTAATTTACAGTTCTATAATAAATGATATCACTCACTGGTACTGGACGTGTTTTTTTTCTATTGTTTCGTTTTTTTCATTTCTACTTAATACATAGTTTTCTTATATTTATTTTCTTCCTTCTTTTCCTTATCGTTTTCCTTCTTTACCTTTTCCTCTCTCCCGTTCTTTTCCTTTTCCTACCTCTTCCTCTCGTCTCTCATTATTGTTCCATGTCTTCCCTTTTTCCCTTTTTCCTTCTACTCCTTTAATTATTTTTCTCCTCCTCCATTCATCTTATTTTCCTTAACACTTGTCCTTTTTGTCTTTTCCTCCCCTTCCATTTCTCTTCCATCCTCCCCGTATCTTTTATTTCACTTCATTCTTTTAATTTTCCTTTTGCTATACTCGCTCTCTCTTCTCCTTCTCTTCCCCTTTCATACCCTTCATTCCCTCTCCCTTCCAGTTCCTTTTTTCAGATCCTTTACCTCTCTCATCTCTCATTTATATTCCGTCCTCTTCCCGTTCTCTCTCTCTCTCTCTCTCTCTCTCTCTCTCTCTCTCTCTCTCTCTCTCTCTCTCTCTCTCTCTCTCTCTCTCTCTCTCTCTCTCTCTCTCTCTCTCTCTCTCTCTCTCTCTCTCTCTCCGTAGATTGGCCGGCGTGTGAAGGTATAGCATACAGGTGAAAACTAATAATCTAAAGGTGTATATTACCTGTGTGTGTGGGGGATTGGTACATTTACTCGTATCTCCCTGAGCTCAGTTACAAGTTCTTGTGTGTGAAGGCCTCGGGTGTTCGCCCTCAGGTTACTCGACTTGCGCCAGCCGCCCCGGGTGACAGGACACAACTCTCGACGCACGCCCGGCACACACTCACTAGTGGATGTTCAGGGACACGGACCAAGAGTCAGTTAAGAAGGCTAGGAGATCGCTAGTAGAACACCCCTTGCGGAAGCCATTCTGGCGATGAGATAGAAGATCAAAAGTGGAAAGGTGCTTTTGAATCTTCCGGTTAATGACTGATTCAAAAGCTTATAGACAGATAAGAAAGTTAAGC
>NC_066521.1:4998129-5120629 GCF_024679095.1 Eriocheir sinensis
CTCTCTCTCTCTCTCTCTCTCTCTCTCTCTCTCTCTCTCTCTCTCTCTCTCTCTCTCTCTCTCTCTCTCTCTCTCTCTCTCTCTCTCTCTCTCTCTCTCTCTCTCTCTCTCCACATGTAAGTGTTATTTTTACCTTAGGAAAAAAGAGAGGAGGAGGAGGAGGAGGAGGAGGAGGTGGAAGAAAAGGAGAAGAAGGGAGGGGAAGAGAAGGAAAATAGAAAGAAAAGCGAGTAAAGGGAGAAGGAAAGAAGGAAGGAAGGGAGGAACGGAAGGAGGGAGAGAAAAGAGAGAGGGAATAAGAGAAGAAGGAAAGGGGAAATGGGAGGAAGGAGGGAGGAGAAGAGAGGGAAAGGGAGCGGAAAGAGAGAAATAACAACACGAGAGAGGCGAGGGGAAGGAAGAAGAGAAGAATGAAGGACGGAGAGAGGAAAGAGATGGGGAAGGGGAAGAGGGAAGTGGTAGGAATAGACAGGTTTCTGAGAGGAGAATAAAGGAAGGGAGGAAAGACCGGAAGGAGGAATAAAAAGAGAAGGGCAGGGGAAAGGAGAAGGAGGAGAGAGGGGAGAAGAGGGAGGGGGGGGGGGCGATAACTTCCCTCGGCCTCAGCAAATGTGAATTGGCGTGGCAAACTAGCATAAAAGAGAGCCATTTTGTGAGGGTATTTCTGGAGGATGAAGATGAGGAGGAGGAGGAGGAGGTGCTGGTGAAAGAGGAAGATAAAATTGGGAATAAGAACAGAAAAAAAAAAATTACGTAATTGGAGAAGCAGGAAGGGAGAGAGAGAGAGAGAGAGAGAGAGAGAGAGAGAGAGAGAGAGAGAGAGAGAGAGAGAGAGAGAGAGAGAGAGAGAGAGAGAGAGAGAGAGAGAGAGAGAAAAAAAATGTTAGCTGAAGAGAACGTTAGTGAGAGGAGGAGGAGGAAGAGTAAGAGGAGGAGGTGGTGGTGAAAAAAAAAAAAAAAATCAAAAGAAAATACAGGAAGGAGAAGACGAAGGAAGAAGAACAAAATAGCAACAGCAAAAACAGAAAAAAAATATGAAGGAGGAGGAGGAAGAGGAGGAGGAGGAGAAAGACGAGGAGAAAGAGCAACACAAAGAAAAAACAAACAACAGCAGACCTGCTGGTCCTGACGAGGTTGTTTGTGACAAGCTACACTAACTATCTAATCAAAGGTGGAAGATGAAGGACAGCAAAGGCGAAGGCTCCTCCCCACCCCCCCATTCCTCCAGCCAAAGCTGGCAAGAAAGGAAAAAGAACCAAGCAGCATGGAAAAACTGCATGGAATTTATGTAGGAAAGAGGAAAGAACTACCATTACTGCTACCACTAACCGGCGATAAAAACGGACAAGGACACCAGTATTCGAAAGAATTTAACGTTATTACGACAATGAGTAATATCTTAGTTGCTGATTGGATTTAAAATACTTGTCTAATCTATTCTTGAAGGCCGTAACTGTTGTACTACCAAGGATATCACAGGGTAGATAATTCCAAACATGAACGACTCGAATGACGAAGAAGTGTCTGGCTTCGTGCGACGAGAATCTTTTACCACTAATCTTGAAATTATTATTCTTGTTCTATTTTTTTTACAACAAAGGAGACAGCTCAAGGGCACACAAAAAATAAAAAAAATAATAAAAAAAAGGCCGCTACTCGCTGCTCCTATAAAAAAATCAAAAGAGGTGGCCGAAAGAGAGGTCAATTTCGGGAGGAGAGGTGTCCTGATACCCTCCTCTTGAAAGAGTTCAAGTCGTAGGCAGGAGGAAATACAGATGAAGGAAGATTGTTCCAGAGTTTACCAGCGTGAGGGATGAAAGAGTGAAGATGCTGGTTAACTCTTGCATAAGGGGTTTGGACAGTATAGGGATGAGCATGAGTAGAAAGTCGTGTGCAGCGGGGCCGCAGGAGGGGGGGAGGCATGCAGTTAGCAAGTTCAGAAGAGCAGTCAGCGTGAAAATATCGATAGAAGATAGAAAGAGAGGCAACATCGCGACGGAATTTTAGAGGTAGAAGACTATCAGTAGGAGGAGGAGAGCTGATGAGACGAAGAGCCTTAGATTCCACTCTGTCCAGAAGAGCTGTGTGAGTGGAGCCCCCCACACGTGAGATGCATACTCCATACGAGGGCGGACAAGGCCCCTGTATATGGATAGCAACTGTGCGGGGGAGAAGAACTGGTGGAGACGATACAGAACGCCCAACCTCGAGGAAGCTGATTTAGCGAGAGGAGATATGAAGTTTCCAGTTGAGATTTTGAGTTAAGGATAGACCGAGGATATTTAGTGTTGAAGAAGGTAACAGCTGAGTGTTGTCGAAGAATAGAGGATTGATGTTTGGAAGATTGTGTCGAGTTGATAGGTGGAGAAATTGAGTTTTTGAGGCATTGAAGGACACAAGGTTCCTTCTGCCCCAATCGGAAATGATAGCAAGGTCTGAGGTTAAGCGTTCTGCAGCTTCCAGTCTGGAGTCGTGTACTTCCTGTTGGGATGGCCTTCTTTTGAAAGAAGTTGAATAATGCAGAGTGGAGTCGTCGGCGTATGAGTGGACAGGACAGTTTGTTATGGAAAGATCATTGATGAATAACAGGAAGAAAGTGGGCGATAGGACAGAGCCCGGTGGAACACCACTGTTGATAGGTTTAGGGGAAGAACATTGACCGTCTACCACCGCAGAGACAGAACGGCCGGAAAGGAAACTGGAGATAAAGGAACAGAGAGAGGGATAGAATCCGAAAGAGGGCAGTTTAGAAAGCAAAGACTTGTGCCAGACTTTATCGGTGGCTTCCGATATGTCTAGCGCAACTGAGAAAGTTTCACCGAAACGGCTAAGAGAGGATGACCAAGAGTCAGTTAAGAGAGCAAGAAGATCGCCAGTAGAACGCCCCTTGCGGAACCCATACTGGCGATCAGATAGAAGGTTAGAAGTGGAAAGGTGCTTTTGAATCTTCCTGTTAAGGATTGATTCAAAAGCTTTAGATAGACAGGAAAGTAAAGCTATAGGGTGGTAGTTTGAGGGATTGGAACGGTCACCCTTCTTAGGCACAGGCTGTACAAAGGCATACTTCCAGCAAGAAGGAAAGGTAGATGTTGATAGGCAGAGACGAAAGAGTTTGACCAGGCAGGGTGTCAGCACGGAAGCACAGTTTTTAAGAACAATAGGAGGCACTCAATCAGGTCCATAAGCCTTCTGAGAGTTGAAGCCAGAGAGGGCATAGAAGACATGATTCTTAAGAATCTTAATAACAGGCAAGAAAGAGAATGAGCAGCAGGAATATCCCCAGAATCGTCCAGGGTGGAGTTCTTACAGAAAGTTTGAGAGAAGAGTTCAGCCTTAGAGATAGATGAGACGGCAGTACTCCCGTCAGGGTTAAGGAGAGGAGGGAAAGAGGAAGAACTGAAATTGGTGGAAATATTTTTGACTAGGTGCAAGAAGTCACGGGAAGAATTAGAAGAAGCAAGGTGTTGACATTTTCTATTGATGAAAGAGGTTTTGGTAAGTCGGAGAATAGATTTGGCACGATTCCGGGCTGAAATGTAAAATTCATGGTTAGAAGGAGTGCGAGGGCTCTGGAACCTTTTGTGAGCTGCATGCCTCTCTACCTTTAATAGCACGAGAAAAAGCATGATTAAACCAAGGCTTTTTAGAATGAGGAGTACAGAAAGAACGTGGAATGTATGCCTCCATTCCAGAGACAATCACCTCTGTGATGCGCTGGACACACACAGAGGTGTCTCTCTTATGGAAGCAGTAATCATTCCACGGGAAATCGGAAAAGTGCATCCTCAGGTCGTCCCACCGAGCTGAGGCAAAATGCCAGAAACATCGCCTCTTCGTTGGGTCCAGAGGATGAACAGGAGTGATAGGGCAGGATACAGAAATAAGGTTGTGATCGGAGGATCCCAACGGAGAGAACAGTTTGACAGAGTAAGCAGAAGGATTAGGGGTAAGGAAGAGGTCTAGAATGCTGGGCCTGTCTCCAAGACGGTCGGGAATACGAGTAGGGTGCTGAACCAACTGCTCTAGATCGTTGAGGAGAGCAAAGTTGTAGGCTTGTTCACCAGGCTGGTCAGTGAAAGAGGATAAAAGCCAAAGCTGGTGGTGAACAATGAAATCTCCCAAGATGGAGATTTCAGCGAAGGGAGAGTGAGTCAAGATGTGCTCCACTTTAGACTTCAAATAGTCAAAGAATTTTACATAGTTAGTACAGTTAGGTGAGAGATAAACAGTACAGATGACGGCAGCACTGCCGTCTCATCTGTCTCTAAGGCTGAACTCTTCGCTCAAACTTTCTGTAAGAACTCCACCCTGGACAATTCTGGGCATATTCCTCCTACTCATCCCCCCACTGACTCATTTATGCCTGTTATTAAGATTCTACACTTCAGCCCGGAATCGTGCCAAATCTATTCTCCGACTTACCAAAACTTCTTTCATTAATAGAAAATGTCAACACCTTGCTTCTTCTAATTCTTCCCGTAACTTTTGGCATCTAGCCAAAAATATCTCCTCCAATTTCCTTCCTCTTTCCCTATTCTCCTTAACCCTGACGGCAGCATTGCCGTCTCATCTGTCTCTAAAGCTGAACTCTTCGCTCAAACTTTCTGTAAGAACTCCACCCTGGACGATTCTGGGCATATTTCCCCTACTCATCCCCCCTCTGACTCCTTTATGCCTGTTATTAAGATTCTTCCTAATGATGTTTTCTATGCCCTCTCTGGCCTCAACTCTCAGGAGGCTTATGGACCTGATGGAGTGCCTCCTATTGTCCTTAAAAACTGTGCCACTGTGCTGACACCCTGCCTGGTCAAACTCTTTCGTCTCTGCCTATCAACATCTATCTTTCCTTTCTCCTGGAAGTATGCCTTTGTACAGCCTGTGCCTAAGTAGGGTGACCGTTCCAATCCCTCAAACTACCGCCCTATAGCTTTACTTTCCTGTCTATCTAAAGCACCTTTCCACTTCTAACCTTCTATCTGATCGCCAGTATGGATTCCGCAAGGGGCGTTCTACTGGCGATCATATTGCTCTCTTAACTGACTCTTGGTCATCCTCTCTTAGCCGTTTCGGTGAAACTTTCTCTGTTGCGCTAGACATATCGAAAGCCTTCGATAGAGTCTGGCACCAGTCTTTGTTTTCTAAACTGCCCTCTTTTGGATTCTATCCCTCTCTCTGTTCCTTTATCTCCAGTTTCCTTTCCGGCCGTTCTATCTCTGCGGTGGTAGACGGTCACTGCTCTTCCCATAAACCTATCAACAGGGCTCTGTCCTATCACCCACTCTCTTCCTGTTATTCATCAATGATCTTCTTTCCATTACAAACTGTCCCGTCCACTCATATGCCGACGACTCCATTCTGCATTATTCAACTTCTTTCAACAGAAGACCATCACAACAGGAAGTACACGACTCCAGACTAGAGGCTGCAGAACGCTTAACAACAGACCTTGCTATCATTTCCGATTGGGGCAGAAGGAACCTTGTGTCCTTCAATGCCTCAAAAACTCAATTTATCCACCTATCAACTCGACACAATCTTCCAAACACCTATCCCCTATTCTTCGACAACACTCAGCTGTCACCATCTTCAACAGTAAACATCCTCGGTCTATCCTTAACTCAAAAATCTCAACTGGAAACTTCATATCTCCTCTCTTGCTAAATCAGCTACCTCGAGATTGGGCGTTCTGTATCGTCTCCGCCAGTTCTTCTCTCCCGCGCAGTTGCTAACCATGTACAGGGGCCTTGTCCGCCCTCGTATTGAGTATGCATCTCACGTGTGGGGGGCTCGACTCACACAGCTCTTCTGGACAGAGTGGAGTCACAAAGAAACACAAAGAAAGAACAAACAACAGGAGACCTGCTGGTCCTTACTAGGCTGTTTGTGACAAGCTACACTAACTATCTAATCAAAGGTGGAATATGAAGGACATCAAAGGATAAAGCTCCTCCCCAACCCCCATCCCTCCAGCCAAAGCTTGCAGTAAAGGAAAAAGAACCATGCAACATTGACAAACTGCATGGAAATTATGTAGGAAAGAGGAAAGAACTACCATTACTGCTACCACTAACCGGGCGATAAAGCGGACAAGGACACCAGTATTCGAAAGAACTTAACGTTATTACGACAATAAGTAATATCTTAGTTGCTGGTTGGATTCAAAACAATTGTCTAATCTATTCTTGAAGGCCGTAACTGTTGTACTATCAACGACATCACAGGGTAGAGATTTCCTAACATTAACAACTCGGTTGAAGAAGAAGTGTTTAGCTTCGTGCGACGAGAATCTTTTACCACTTATCTTCAAATTGTGATTTCTTCTTGTTCTATTTGATCGATCAATTGTAAAGTAATCTTCCGCATTAATATCACTGAATCCTTTAAACATTTTAAACACTTCTATTAGATCGCCTCGCATTCTTCGTTTTGATAGACTGAATAAATTTAATTCTTTAAGCCTTTGTTCATATGACAAATTTCTCAACCTAGGAATCATCTTTGTTACTCTTCGTTAAACCCGTTCTTACTTTTCTATGTCTTTTCTGTAGTAGGGAGACCAAAACTGTACACAGTACTCTAGACGGGTCGAACCAACGAATTATACAGTTTTAATATTACTTTTTCCGATTTATTATTAAAGACTCGTCCGATGAAGCCAACCAATTTGTTTGCAGTTTTAACTACCTCTGAGCAATGCTGACCGGGCTTTAAATCGTTTGATATAGTGATTCCAAGATCCTTTTCTTTACTTACTGCAGAAAGTTGTAGGCCATTCATTACGTACCGAACGCGATTGTTATTTTTTCCGATGTGCAACACTTTACATTTGTCAACGTTAAATTTCATTTGCTATTGATTGGCCCAACGTGCAAGTCGATCTAGTTCTGATTGTAAAGCTTCTTCGTCGAGTGTCGCAGTTACTTTACTAGCAATTTTTGTGTCATCAGCAAATTTTGATACTTTGCAAGTGAGCCCATCATCGATATCATTAACATAAATTAAGAAGAGCATGGAGCCAAGCACTGATCCTTGAGGTACGCCGCTTCTGACGTCGAGCCAGTTAGATGTAACACCGTTTAGAACTACTGTCTGTTTCCGCTCAGAGAGCCAGTCCATAAGCCAATTGTGAATGTTACCCGAGATACCGTGCGCCAATAGTTTGCTGAGCAATCGTTGGTGGGGGACCTTATCAAATGCCGTTTGAAATTCCAGATATATGATATCTACTGATTTGCTTTCATCGAACGCCACAAAAATATAGTGAAAAAAATCAAGTAAGTTAGTTAAACACGAACGTTTATTACGGAAGCCACGTTGCGAATTATTTATCATATTATTTTCTTCGAAGAATTTCACCATACTGTCGCGAATGATAGTCTCCATTAACTTACAAACAATCGATGTCAGGCTAATTGGTCGACAGTTTCCTGGGTGAGACTTGTCCCCCTTTTTGAAAATTGGTGTGACATTTGCAATTTTCCAATCCGACGAAACTTTCCCAGCTGTTAAAGATTCATTGAATATGATGGAGAGCGGTTTACAAATTTGATGTTTGATTTCTTTTAAGACCCTAGGGTTAATTTTGTCTGGACCAGGAGCTTTGCTTACTTTAATCTTTTCAATTGTGCGTAAAATGTCACTTTCTACGATGAGCACGCCACTTAACATCTTTTCGGTCCTTCTAACCTCCGGTGGTTGAGGTGATAAACATTTATTTTAGGATTTAGTATTGTAGCCATTTCATTTTCATCGTTCGTGTGGTTACCATTATCATTAGCAAGCGGTCCGATACCACAAGTGAGTGACTTTTTATTATTTACATAGCTAAAAAATATTTAGGATTAGATTTACTCGTTTCCGCTATATATTCTTCAAGATTTTTCTTGCTTCGTTTTATTAATTTCTTGGTTTCGCGGCGAATTCTGTCCAACTCTAGTTTGTCAGCCTCACTCCGAGTTGATATGTATCTACTGTATACGCGTTTTTAAGAGATAGGCTATTTTGAATTTCGTTAATCCACCATTTGGGTTTCTTCTTAAAAGCTGAACGTCTGTTACGATAGGGTACGCATATGCTAATGGCATTGTTCAATATTGTGGTGAGGGCCCCAAAAATTAATCAATATCTGTTTCCGCCGAGATTTCAGTCCAGTCAGAATTATTTAGAATTGATCGGAGTCTTACGAAATTCGCTCTCTGATAACCAGGCACCTATTCTTTTCTAGGAATTACTTTACTTTCTTTCATATTGATGCTGAATGTGATTGTTCGGTGATCGCTAGAACTAAAAATTGGACCAACATTTACTTCGTTAACTAGATCAGCTGTCGTTGAAAAGGTAAGGTCAACTATATTAATTTTCCGGGTCTGTTCTTGAACGTGTTGGTGTAAATCACTTTCTAGTAAATTTGTGTACAGGTCGAGCCCTGTATGACAGTTCAACGGTTCACCCCATCTTTTCACTGGCAAGTTAAAGTCCCCAACAATTACTGCATCGCAACTGCTACTTGTTTCTAATAATAATTCACTTAATGCGTGGTTGATATCAAGAGTCTGCCTTGGCGGTCTGTAGATAAGTCAAAGTCTTATAAGGCTCCTCGTCTCATCAGCTCTCCTCCTCCTACTGATAGCGTTCTATCTCTTAAATTCCGCCGCGATGTTGCCTCTCTTTCTATCTTCTATCGATATTTCCACGCTAACTGAATGCCTCCCCCCCTCCCCGGCCCCGCTGCATACGACTTTCTACTCATGCTCATCCCTACTCTGTCCAAACCCCTTATGGAAGAGTTAACCAGCATCTTCCATCTTTCATCCCTCACGCTGGTAAACTCTGGAACAATCTTCCTTCATCTGTATTTCCTCCTGTCTACGACTTGAACTCTTTCAAGAGGAGGGTATCAGGACACCTCTCCTCCCGAAATTGATCTTTCTTTCGGCCGCCTCTTTTAATTATTTTTGGAGAGCAGCGAGTAGCGGACTTTTTTATTGTTTTCTTTGTTTGTGTGCCCTTGAGCTGCCTCCTTTGTTGTAAAAAAAAAAATGACAATGAAGTCTTAGCTAGATGGTGGAAAATTCATAAGAGTCAAGGTCGTGGGCACGAGAGCAAGTGATGTCGTTGCGCACGTACGCGCAACATCCAGCTTTGGATTGGAATTTAGGATAGAGATGGTAGGAGGGAACAGAGTAGAGATTGCTGTCAGTAGCCTCAGAAACCTGTGTTACGTTGAGGAAGAGGTGAGGTTTAGAGAGATGGTGTTCCACAGAATGAAAATTAGAGCTAAGACCGCGAATGTTGCAGAAATTGATAAGGAGGAGGCTCGGGGAGTTATCAGGACCCCTCTCAAGTCGGCAGCCAGAAGGGGAGTCCTCCCAGGGGGAGTTTATGGTCCCCCCCCGCCAGGCGGGGACTCCGAGGCAGTGTTGTTGTGCGCCATTTAGAATTTTGAATTTTGGGAAAAGGTGTGTATGTTGTGTGAATGTAGTGTAGTGTAGAAAGAGAGAGGATCTGTCTTTAGAGAGCATGGTGAACTACTCTCTGGTGTTGATGAGACAAAAGGGAAACGGTTAGTGAAGACATGGCAAGGGTCTTTAAATGATTTCCTTTAAACATTTTAAACACTTCCATTAGATCTCCTCGCATTCTTTGTTTTGATAGGCTGAATAAATTTTCTTCTTTAAGCCTTTGTTCATAAGATAAATTTCTCAACCTAGGAATCATCTTTGTTACTTTTCGTTGAGCCCGTTCCAGCTTTTCTGTCTTTTCTGTAATAGGGAGACCAAAACTGTACACAGTACTCTAGATGGGGTCGAACCAACGAATTATACAGTTTTAATATTACTTTTTTCCGATTTATTATTAAAGACTCGTCCGATGAAGCCAACCAATTTGTTTGCAGTTTTAACTACCTCTGAACAATTCTGACCGGGGCTTTAAATCGCTGGATATAGTGATTCCAAGATCCTTTTCTTTACTTACTGCAGAAAGTTGTTGGCCATTCATTACGTACTGAACGCGGTTGTTATTGCTTCCGATGTGTAACACTTTATATTTATCAACGTTAAATTTCATTTGCCATTGATTGGTCCAACGTGCAAGTCGATCTAGATCTGATTGTAAAGCTTCTTCGTCGAGTGCCGCAGTTACTTTATTAACAATTTTTGTGTCTTCAGCAAATTTTTATACTTTTCAAGTGAGCCCATCATCGATATCATGAACATAAATTAAGAAGAGCATGGGGCCAAGCACTGATCCTTGAGGTACGCCGCTTCTGACATCAATGCCAGTTAGATGTAACACCGTTTAGAACTACTCTCTGTTTCCGCTCAGAGAGCCAGTCCACTAGCCAATTGTGAATGTTACCCGAGATACCATGCGCCAATAGTGTAGTGAGCAATCGTTGGTGGGGGACCTTATCAAATGCCTTTTGAAAATCCAGATATATGATATCTACTGATCTGCTTTCATCGAACACCTCAAAAACATAATGAAAAAAATCAAGTAAGTTAGTTAAACACGAACGTTTACTACGGAAACCATGTTGCGAGTTATTTATTATGTTATTTTCTTCAAAGAATTTCACCATATTGTCGCGAATGATAGTCTCCATTAACTTACAAACAATCGATGTCAGGCTAATTGGTCGATAGTGTCCTGAATAAGTTTTGTCCCCCTTAGGAGGAGGTAGAGGAGAAGGAAGAGGAGGAGGAGGAGGAGGAGGAGAAAGACGAGGAGAAAGACGAGGAGAAAGAGGATGAGGAGGAGGAGGAAGAGAAGGTGGTGGTGACGGGGACGGGGTGGATGAAAAATAAGAAGAAAAAAAAGAAGAAAAAGAAGGAGGAGGAGGAAAAGAAAAAGAAGATGAAAAAGAAGAAGAGGAGGAGGAGGAGGAGGAAGCAGAAGAAACTACAACAACAACAACAACAAAAGAAAAAAAACAATATATATAGAAAAGAACTAAAAACAACAGCAACACATGGATGAGGATGAGGAGGAGGAGGAGGAGGAAACATGGAAACATGGAAACATGGAAACATGGAAACATGGACTAGCAGGCAGCAGAAAGCCTGTTGGCTCATTACTAGGCTGCCTGCGTTCAGTGATTTAATCAATCCGTTTGCCATAGGAGTGGCTTGCAGGGAAGGATTAAAGCACTTGTGTATCTACTCTTGGGGACGTTCAGTTCACACCCGATGCAGCAAAGTGGCGATCCATGCGTTTCTTGAAGGAGTTGATGGTCTCTGTGCTAACCACTTCTGCAGGAAGGCTGTTCCAGTGGCGAACAACTCTATTCGAGAAATAACTCCTGCCGATGTCGGTATTGCATCGCTTTGCTTGAAATGTTTATCCGTTGTTTCTTGTTCTCAGGTTAGTTTGTAGCGTGAAGAGTTTGGAGTGATCAACGTTGCTGAGCTTGTTCAGGTACTTAAAGACTCGTATCATGTCTCCCCGCAGTCGGCTCTTTTCCAACGTGAAGAGGTTGAGTCGCTCGAATCGCTCTTCATAGGGCTTCGTCCTCAGTGATGGTATCATCTTCGTGGCGCGGGGCTGTACTCTATCAAGTAATTCAATGTCTTTCCTGTAATTAGGAGACCAGAATTGCACGGTGTATTCCAGGTGGGGCCTTACCAGCGAATTATACAAGGATAACATAACTCCCGGCGTCTTGCATTCGAAGTTCCTCGCTATAAACCCGAGCATTGTATTGGCTTTCTTACAGGCGGACTTGCAGTGTTTTGTTTGTTTCAAGTCACTGCTGATGGTGACCCCGAGGTCTCTTTCCTCTTGCACATGTAGTGGTTCACCTCCCATGTGGTATGTGTAGTTGCTGTTTCGGGATCCGATATGCATTACTTTACATTTGGTAGTGTTGAAGGACATCTGACATCTTTCTGACCACCGAGTGATCTGGTTCAGGTCCCTCTGGATAATTTCGCAGTCTGCCGTCGTGAGGGCCTTCCCACCCACCTTTGTGTCGTCGGCAAATTTTGAAAGATTGGATTTTAATTCTAGTTCTAGGTCGTTGATATATATGATGAAAAGAATGGGTCCCAGCACTGACCCCTGTGGCACTTCACTTGTGACCGGGAGCCACTCGGAGGCCTGTCCGTTGAGTACAACTCGTTGTTTTCTTCCAGTGAGCCACTCTTTGATCCACGCTGTCAGATTGTCGCCTAATCCCGCCGACTTAAGTTTCTTGAGGAGTCTTTCGTGTGGCACTTTGTCAAAGGCTTTCTGAAAGTCTAGATATATAACATCACTGGGGATATGATTATCCCAGTTTTCATAGATACCTTGGAAGAGGTCCAGTAAATTGGTTAAGCACGAGCGCTTGTTCCTGAAACCGTGCTGAGCATCGGAAATGATGTTGTCTTCAAGGAACCTAACGAGTTTGTCTCTGATGATCTTCTCTAGGATTTTTCCCGCCACTGAGGTCAGGCTGATTGGTCTGTAGTTTAGGGCCACACTTTTGTCTCTCTGTTTGTAGATCGGTGTTATATTCGCTTGTTTCCAGTCTTTTGGGACTTTGTTTTGTTGTAGTGACAGCTTGTAGATGGTGGTGAGTGGCTTGAGGATTTGCTGCTTGAGTTCCTTGAGCAGCCTGGGTGACAAGTCGTCGGGTCCGGTGGGTTTTTTTTCTCGAGTTTGTCTAGATACTTTTTCACATCCCGTTCGTCGATTGTGCCAAGTTCTAGGGGAGTAATTCCCATCGGTGGGGTAGGGCTCTCGGGTACGGACTGGGTATTCTCGACCATGAACGCAGACGCGAAGTTTGTGTTTAGGATTTCGACCATTTGTCTACTGTCCTGTGTTAGTACGTCACTTTCATCTTTTAGGGGACCGATATTGCTTTTTGTCTTCTTTTTGGTTCTTATATACGTGAAGAACTTTTTCGGGTTGGACTTGGCTTCGCGTGCAATTTGCTTTTCATAGTCGCGTTTACGCTGGCGAATGAGTGTTCTGCAAGCTCTGAGGCTTTGATGGTACTGTTCGCGTGCCTCGTCAGTGCTGTTTTCCTTTAGTAAGTTGTATTTTCTTTTTAAATTAATCGCCTGTCGAACTTGGGTAGTCATCCATGGTGGGCTTGTGGCATTATTTGCTCTCCTTGTCTTCATGGGAACAGTTGCTCTCTCTACCTCCAGGAGTTTGTTCTTGAAGCCATTCCACGCGCCGTCCACAAGAGTGTAGTTCATGGGTTCCCAAGTCGTCTGGGTTAGCAGCTCACGAGCGAAATTAAAACTGGCTCTTTTGTAGTCTGGAATCTTGGACGTGTTTTCAGTGAGTTCATGGTCTGTTCTGATCTTTAGGCGAATTAGGTGATGGTCATAACCATCCAGTTTTTCGCCGACTTGACATTCACGTGTGAGATCTGAATCACTCACTAGTACTAGGTCTAATAAGCTATTTCCCTCGTCGGTTGGGTAACAATCTGAGTAAGAAAAGTGTCCTCTAACATTTCGAGCAATCTGTTACCCTCCCGATCTCCAATCATCGTGGTCCAGTCAATGTTGGAACAGTTAAAGTCCCCGATAATGACTGACTGTTTGTTTTGTGTTATGGTGTGAATTTCCTCATACAGCGCTTCGTCGTCCGCTGCTTGTTGCTTTGGAGGTCTGTAAACGGTTCCAATCGTTATTTTGTTGTGCTTGCTAGTCTCAAGCTCAACATATACAATGTCATATTTCTCTGAGTCTTCTTTGGTTATTTCCACGGCAGGGTATTTGTTCTTGACGTAACATATAACACCTCCTCCTTTCTTGTGAAGTCTGTTTTTGTAGATGCTCTCGCATCCCGGAATTGAGATTTCGGTCATTAGGTGTTCAGAGGTGGCCCAAGTTTCGATGATGGCAATCACGTCCGGACTTTCTACGTCAACGTAGGCAAGCGACTCATCCCGTTTGGGTATTAAGCTCCGCGCGTTGGTGTATAGGACAGAAATGTCCTTGACTTCAACACTTCGAGACACAGTAGTCTGGTGTCTGCGTGTGTTTTCTGTTGGGGGCCTAGGTGTATGATGGGCGGTCTCTACTGGTTGGTTGATTATGGTACTTTGGTGCTCCTCCCGCGCTCGGAGTTTTTTGAGTACAAAAGTACCCCGAGGAGGAGGAGGAGGAGGAAGAGGAGCTATATAAAGAAAATGGAATAGCTTCTATAATAGGTAATGGTTCATGATATCATTGTCAAGTGGTGCTCGAGGCTGGAAACTTTATACTCTCTCTCTCTCTCTCTCTCTCTCTCTCTCTCTTGCCTCCTCCTTACCCTTTCTCCTTTTCACCTCTCCTCTCCTTCCTCTTTCTCTTTACTGCTTCTTAACTCTTTTCTCTCTCTCTCTCTCTCTCTCTCTTAAGCTGCCTCCTCTACCGCTAAAAAAAAAAAATAATAATAATCCTACGCCAGAAATCACAGAAAAACTAAATCATTGCGGTTACATAAAAGAAGTTATAAAAAGATTGAGAATAAAATGTCAAGAATAATAAGCATAATGTCAAAAGCAGTAATTATCAAAAAGGAAAAAGGAAAAAAATAACATGAGTAGGCAATGAAAATAATACCAATAATAATAATAATAATAATAATAATAATAATAATAATAATAATAATAATAATAATAATAACAATAATAATAATAATCAAGCAAACAAAAAGCGTCGAGTAATAATGATAATAATAATAATAATAATAATAATAATAATAATAATAATAATAATAATAATAATAATAATAATAACAACAATAACGGTAGTGAGGAGGAGGAGGAGGAGGTGGTGGAGGTGAAAGAAAACGAAGCAAAAAAATAAATAAATAAAGGAAGGAAAAAACGAAAGAATAACAACAAAATAGCAACAACTAAAACAGCAAAATATGAAGGAGGAGGAGGAGGAGGAGGAGGAGAAAGTGGTGGTGCTGGCGGTAATGGTGGATGAAAAAGAAGAAAAAGAAGAAGAAGAAGAAAGAAAAAAAGGACAAACTATAGAAAACAAGAACACAAACAATTAAAAGAAGAGAATAGGCTATAAAAAATGTAACTATAAAAAAAACAAGAACATAAACAACAAGAAAAGAGGATATAGCCTAAACCATAAACAACAAGAAAACAAACAATAAAAACCAAGGACAGAACACATTGAGGAAAACCAAACTAATAAAACAAGAACAAACTATAAGGAAACAAGATACAAAGAGGAGTGATTGGCGTTTTTTTTTTTTTTTTTCCTTGAGCTGCTTCCATTATATACTGTAAAAAAATATCTATAAACTTCACGAAAAAAAGTACAAGCTATATGAAACAAGACCACAAACTAAAAAAAAGAAAAGCATAACCCAAAAAATAAATTAAACCCATGAACATAAACCATAAAAAAACTTAAGCTATAAAACCAAGACGAACAAGAAAAAACAAAAACAAAAACAAGAACAAACAATAAAAACAAGAATAAACAAAAAAAAACAAGAACATGATCTATAAAAAGAGAACTAACTTATAAACCCAAGAACATAATATGAAATAAAAAAAATGTCAACTGTAAGATATAAGCAGTATAAACTTTACTTAAATAAATATCGGAGCAAAAGAGTAGAAACAGTTGAAGTAAAGTTATAGTAGTAGTAGTAGTAGTAGTAGTAGTAGTAGTAGTAGTAGTAGTAATGGTAGTAGTAGTAGTGTTACGTAGTAGGAGTAGTAGTAGGAGTATAGTCCGTTTCATTCCGCCTGTCCACTCGCGAACGTGAATGTGGCACCTGCGCATATTGAGTTCGTGATTGCGTGAAAATCAACTTTATATTTTCAGTGATACATTTGAGTGTTAGCATATACAAAAAAAAACTCATGCCCTCTCATATGAACCACAAACATGCCGATTTGCAGCGATAATCTACCAACATACAAGCACACGAAAGAACAACTTGTATATTAAACAGTATAGTCTGATCATACTCGAACGATCTAAACTAATCTATAGCCTTTCAGATGCTCATTTCATCTCATTCAGGTACATAAAGTGATATCTGGCTCTGCAAGTGTCTATACATAAGGCATTTTGATGTTTCATGTAAATAACATGGGTAGCCTAATATGCGAAATAGCCTAGCATTGCATTCAACAGTTATTATTTATTATTTAATATCATTTCGATTATTAAGCAATATTTACGTGCAGTTAATTATTCAGACACCCTTTATTTGCATTAGCAGAGCCAGATGTCTTTTAATATACTTGAAATGAGCAGCAATATTTACGTGCAGTAAATTATTCAGACACCCTTTATTTGCATTAGCAGAGCCAGATGTCTTTTAATATACTTGAAATGAGCAATCAATTAATTAATTTGAAAACCCATAGATCGTTCGAGCATAACGCGACTAGTAAAATATTTGATATAAGTTTGTCTTTTCATGTGCTTGTATGATAGGTTATCAATGCAAATGACTGAGTTATTTTTTTTGTACATAAACATTCAAATATATTATTGAAAAATAAGCTTAATTTTCACCCATTCAGGAACTAAAAATGCGCAAGTGCCACATCAATCAAAATTCCCGCTTTGTTGGTGGACAGATGAAATGAAACAGACTAAAAAAATATAGTAGTAGTAGTAGTAGTAGTAATGCCCTAATACGGAATTGTACCTTTATGAAAACGGCAGTAGTATTGTTAGTGTTAGGCTAATAATAGTAGTGATATTAGAGGTACTTATAGTATAATTTATAGTAGTAACTGAAGAAGTATAAGCAAATAGCCTAATAAGGAGTTACACCTGAAAATATAAGAACATAAGAACGCAGGAGTCTACAAGAGGCCGGTAGGCCTGTACAAGGCAGCTCCTTTGACCCTAAGCTCCCGTGTATCTAACCCCACCTAATATCGCTGTCCATGAATTTATCTAGTCTATTTTTGAATGTGACAATTGTATTGGCACTCACCACATGACTGCTAAGCCTATTCCACTCATCCACCACCCTGTTAGTAAACCAATTTTTGCCTATGTCCCTGTTGAATCTGAATTTATCCAGTTTAAACCCATTACTTCGTGTCCTACCCGGTTCTCTTATCAACAAAACCTTATGAATGTCTCCCTTATTAAAGCCCTTCATCCATTTATAAACCTCGATCATGTCTCCACGCACCCTTCGCCTTTCTAGAGAATGCAAGTTTAACTGCTTGAGTCTTTCCTCGTATGGCAAGTTTCTCAACCCCTGAATCATCTTAGTCATCCTCCTCTGCACCGATTCTAACATTTTGATATCCATTCTATAGTAAGGTGACCAGAACTGAACCGCATAGTCAAGATGAGGTCTAACTAATGCTAAATATAGTTTGAGGAAGACTTCGGGGCTTCTGTTGCTTACGCTCCTTGAAATAAATCCCAGTACCCTATTAGCTCGATTTCTAGCTTGAATGCATTGTGCCCTTGGACGGAGATCAGAGCTCACTAAGACCCCTAAATCCCTCTCGCACCCAGACCTGCTTATGAGAGTGTCATTTAAGCAATAGTTATGTGAGTTGTTCCTACTTACACTCAGAATACTGCACTTCTCTACATTGAACTCCATCTGCCATTTATCCGCCCAGTCATACAATCTGTTGAGTTCACCTTGGAGAATAATAGCGTCCTGATCCGAGTCAATTACTCTACCGTTGTAGTAATAGAAACTGAGTTAGTAGTAGGCTAATTACAGTAGAGATTAGTGTTTGTTGTAGTGGTAGTAGTTGTTGTTGTTGTATAAAAGAGAAAAAGGGGAGGTAAGGATGAGAGGGGGAAGAGGTGAGGAAAAGAATAATGAGAAAAGATAGAGGAGGAAAATAGCAGGAGAGGATGAGAGCGGAAAAAGTCAAGGAGAGGAAAGGGAGAGAGGAGTAAAGAGAGATAAAAGATAAGAGGAAGAAGAGGAGGAAAATAATAGTAGTTTCAACCTTGTCCTTTCAAAATAAACACAATAATAATTCTCTCTCTCTCTCTCTCTCTCTCTCTCTCTCTCTCTCTCTCTCTCTCTCTCTCTCTCGTTAACTATCACTAATTAATCCGTTATTAACCACATCTTCAGTACTTACGTTGTTGAGGCTCCCACTGTTTTCCTCTTCGATTCAGTTTTTTTTTTTTTTTAATTAATGGTTCGAATCACACTTTAAAACAATAAAATAAGAATAAATAATAAAATAAGAAACAAGAAAGCACGATTAAAAACACTGTCAGTACTTACGTTGTTGAGGTTGCCGTTGTTCGCCTCTTCCATTTACTGTTTCATTATGTTCTCGAATCACACGTCAAAATAATAAACAGCTCTTCAAATTAACAAAAAAATAATAAATGAATAAATAAATAAATAAGAAAAAAAAACCATTCACGCGCCAACAACCTCCCTCCACAAAGTACCAAGGCATACTGAGCCTGCAATGCCCTGCAACGATGCCAATTGTCGTACTCAGCCGCTTATATTTCCCGACTTCCTACCCCCAAACTCAGAGACACGCCAGTCCTCGTCGACAGACCGACTTGGTTGGCTAGATTTCGATCGCCGATAAAGTCGGTCTGTCGGCTCCCTGCTACGGGCCGCCTTTGGCAAAGGCCCGTGCTCCCTCGTGCAAGAGGGAGCAATCTTCCCCCCCCCCAAAAAAACTGTCTTCTGGGCTACAATAACGAAACGCATTTATAGTTATCGTTAAAATAATTAGATTCTGATGTTTCTTGGCAATAATTAGGCGTCAGAAACAGGTAAATACTATGCTCTGAGTACGACAATCTGGCAATAGAGAGATGTTGGAGTTTGATAAATTTATTGCGCAATAGCGTCAGAAAAAACAATTTTTAGCAAATGCAACTGGTTAACTACACACACACACACACACACACACACACACACACACACATACTAAAACACAAGGTCAACCGGCGCGTAGAAAATGACGTCAGCATGTGGAGCGAGGAGAGATGAAATAGAAAACGAAAGTATTCACGTCGAACGGTAAGGCAAATAAAATCGAAGGTATTTACGTCGAGCGGTAACTCAAATAGAATCTAAACAGGATTTCATTGTCTTCGTCTTCAATGTCGTATCTTCTATAGCTTTCTGTAGTGAATTTAACACACAAAGAAACTACGTGCACACATCTTTAGGTAATATTTTTGCTTATACACACGATAATTCACTTGACTGTCTATACATGCATATTCTAGACAAAGTATAATAATACAAAACATGCTAAATACCTTTTTGGCCACAATGTGAAAGCTTAAACCTTAAATCTAAGAATAATGACTGCCCGTCCCTTTGTTATGGCTCACAGTAGTAAGCGTGGGATTGCCTTTGTAACGGCTCACATCTTGCTGTGTAATAATAATAATAAGTGCAATGAAAACTATAAGCTTACATTCAAATCCTCTCTAACGAGCATGATGCTACTCGATCCTCTTACAATAAGATTCAGTAGTTTACACTGTATACATAAATAAAATAAGACATTATAGAAAATAGATTCCTTTAAAGGTACACTTGCCTATATCTACTTACTTACATTCCTTAAAAAAATACATACATAGGAAAATAAGGAATCTGCAAGTGTAGTGCTGACTTGCCTGATGGGCGAGCCTCCCATAACCCACTTAGCCAGTGGGGTACCTCTTTGGCCGACTGGTAAAGGAGTGGTTCTCCCGTTACGCTGGTCGCGGGTTCGATCCCCGGCGCCGGCAAACCTTTCCTTGTCTGGATTAATTTCTCGTGTGTTTCGTTACACGCAGTGGCCGTGTGGGAGTGTAGAAAAGATAAAATTCTAGCATTGCACTGGTGGCAAGGCGGTGGCATCCTCTCCTGTGGTTCTGTTATGTCACCCCGAGAGGGTAACAGGTATAGTGATGGCCCATGCTCTCCGAAGTTCATAGAAAATGGGAACTCAACACATAAATTAATCTAAATGGGAATGGGGAGACGTGTAGTGCTGACTTGCCTGATGGGCGAGCCTCCCATAACCCACTTAGCCAGTGGGGTACCTCTTTGGCCGACTGGTAAATGAGTGGTTCTCACGTTACGCTGGTCGCGGGTTCGATCCCCGGCGCCGGCAAACCTTTCCTTGTCTGAATTAATTTCTCGTGTGTTTCGTTACACGCAGTGGCCGTGTGGGAGTGTAGAAAAGATAAAATTCTGGCATTTCACAAGAGGCCAGTTGACCTACACGTAGTTCGTTAAGGATTTACCCCCTAAAAAGGGGGAACGGGCCTTTGTCGACTGACGGCCCGTCGCAGGGGGGAACCCGCCGCTGACGTGCGGCGGGTGTGGGGAAGCCTCCGCCGCCGCCACAGCCACGGATAGAAGCCGGCGAGCAGCGACGGAGGCACGGGCCCTCCGGGCAGGCGCTCAGTAGCAGCCCGTAGCTGAGCCGAGCGAGCAACTCAGCAGTCTATAAGTGGCCCAGAGGCCGGGAGAGTTGCTCGCTCGACGAGTGCTGGCGTTCCACTGATAATGTGGTAGTTCCTGTAAAACTATAAACTCTAAAATCGATCTCCATCCATAAATATACTGAGTGGCCCGACCCTTCGTATATTTTCCGCAAGTGGCCCTCTGAGTCTGTGAAAAAAAGTTTTGATATCCCTGAACTAGATAGACTAAGGTCCTTTCCCTAGAGCAGGGGTGCTCAACCCACTGTTTGAGGGCCACATGCGGCCCTCAAGGAAGTTTAATGCGGCCCTCGGAAAGTAACAAAAAAATAACTTACTTATCACTATCATAATACGTATTATTTGTTCACATTTAATTTTAATGATATGCAGCAATATAAATTATATTATGATTGATATTACTGAATATCTTATTATATGTAAATTTTTTGATGTTATTGTATTATAATGATAAAAAGGAAATTGCACATCTAGCAGCCTGAATGCTGGCTGGCCTCACTGATTTTGTTCACGTGACTCGCGTTGCCACTCCTTGGCTTTTTTTTTACTAGATCTTGGCTCTTGAGCTGGGACCTTGGCGCCTTGTCTTTTTTCCTAGACAACAGGCTAATCTAGGCTTTTTTTTAATTCTCTCCTGCTTGGTTTTTCCCTTCGCTCGTGTCCCTGCCCTCATCCCCCCCCCCCCCCTTTATCCTCTCAATCAGTCCTGGTCTCTGGCTTCCTGCCCCTCTCCTACCCAACCGCTCTCTTCCGGGCCTTCCCCACCGTTGCCCATCCACTCCTAGCCCTCTCCCCATACCCATCGTCTTCCACGCCACCTCCCTTGGACCCCTACTCAATTGGGCTCCCCACCCTCCCAGCACACCCCAGCCGCCCCATGTTTTCCCTGTCCCTGCCAGACAGCGAAATGTTGTCGCTCGTATATGGGTCTTCACTTTATTGTAGCTTATATTTGCCCATTTCCCCATGACCTGCAATTTATGAGAGAAGTGTTTTAATTACGACTCTATCTGGAAGGTTACAATATATACACAACAATCAGTGTTATCAGTGTGTAGAATATATTAATTACAATGCGTATTCACATTGCAGGCAATATGAGGCCCTCATCACACATTGGCCATCTAATGTGGCCCTGCCACCCAAAAAGGTTGAGGACCACTGCTCTAGAGCGTTAAATAGCCTACTTACAGACCCAGCCAGATACTGAACAACTGCAAGGCATTGTGATTTGACAAAAACAAGTAACCGATACACCACAGCTTCCGGCTGGCTGAGGCATAAACAATAGCTGATCCCACCAACCTTCCGCCTGATGACGTCATGCGCCAGTTGATTCAAAATTTGACGCGCTCTTCGGTAGACCCTGTGTCCTTTGATCCTGCCACGGTGGACGGTAGCCCAGCCGGAGACGTGCGGCAACAACATTGTCTCCGAACCATGAGGCCCCGGACTCGTAGTGGTTGATGGTGACGCTGTGAGACCCCTCTGCATCCCTACGACGCCGTGCAGGAAGAAAGGCGGCGGAGCGGACTGTGGAGAGATGGCAGGGCAGGGAGAGAGGGCGTCCATCACCACTTGGAGGTAGACGGCAGGCTTCCTTTGCTAGTCGGTCAGCTGTGGCATTGTGACATAAACCCACATGAGATGGCACCCATAGAAATTTGACGCATACGAGCATTCATTAGAGATAAAAAGGACAGGATCTGTTGAACGACTTGAGGGAGGGTGGGCTGAACAGCAGTCAAAGGCTTTGAATCACAAATAATGGCAGCATTTACTCCCCTTTGACAAACGAGGCTGACAACATCTAGTATGGCATGTAGCTCACACAATGTGGAGCTGGAGTGGTCACAGAGGCGACGGCCAACCCAACCCGAAGGAGGAGGCTCCAAGTCAGGCGAGAAGACTGCGCAACCAGCCGCATTGTCCGATTGCAGTAACCCGTCAGTGTAGAGGCAGTGTGGAGCTGTGATGGAGGACGTCACTGTTGCTTTCCATTCCAGGGCAACTGCGGCTGTAAGGAGAGCTTACCTACGTGTTCAGGGTATGCAGCTGTAAGGAGACTTACCCTCTGGCGTTGTAACAACTGCAGCTGTGAGAGCTTACCTCCACGTTCACTTGCTAACCACGGGGCTGTAAGGGAGGTCATTTTCTGGTGCTGGCAACAAACTACGTAAGGGCTTGGGGGCGTCAGCAGCAGGAATATCCAAATCAAGACTGCGCATCAAGGAAGAGACAGACCAAATAAGGGCGCGACCAGCGGGCAAAGCAACAGTATCCAGCTACATATACAATAACTGAGAGATGTGAGGAACAGTCTTCAATATCATGTGGTGCTATGTCAAAGTCATATCTAGTAGTATGGAACATCTCTGTATTGTCAAATTTCTCCCAGTTAGATATATCAAAATTTTGTAGGTCCACATTACGGCCATCAAAAGGTAGCCTGAGTACTGATAATGACCCTACTTTTTCGCTCTCAAAAATCTGTCGAACAGTTATATTATAATTTCCTCCAGATAGTTGACGGTACTGTCCAAACCTGGACTCAAGTTGATCAGTTTGAAATTTACCTGTTAAGATGTATCTCAGCTTAAGTTCATTTATGCAATAATCTGTTATTTCCATCATAGCGTAGGTTGTATGTTTGAGTGCTCTGAACGTCTCTTTAGACAGCCTTCCACCACTGTCCGGCATACTCTCCAAGTGTTCTAACCATGTACAAAAATTGTTTAGGAAAGAATATTTATCGTCATTACTGGCATTTGTTAGAGGTGTAGCATATTTATTAATGAGCCGGATACCTTTAAATGGATTTGTAACATTCATGACAGTCCACCAGTGATAAATTATTCATATCACATCACACACACACATGGGGGCAGCGCGTCGACCCACCATGCCCTTTGGCACGCCAAGCCTTCTCCTCCTCGAGTCCTTCCATATGCCCCCTTCCCAACCCGATGAAGGGCTGGCAGGATTTGACTTCGTCAGCCACGAACTCCGTGGGCGATGGGAGGGAGGGTCCATCAGGATTGTCTCTCTACAGAGACAAGGGATGAGCAGGATCAGCCTGAAAACGTGCCACGCCCGTAAAACCGGAGTTTTAGTCGTTGACGGATCTGCAGGTAATATGTCGAATCAGTCTCTACAGAGACAACCCGATGGAGCAGTCAGCTTCCGGAAAACGCCACGTGATCCCGTAAAACTGGAGTTTGCGTTGAGCCAATCTGCAGGTGTATTATATACCGAATCAGTCTCACGGAGTAGTCACCGGACGATACAGCCACTTCCAGCGATATCCCGCGATTCTGCGTGTGACATCTCTATTACCAAAGGCATCTGCCTCTCCAAGTCCCCATTTGGTGTCCATGTCTTCACAACCATAGAGGAAGACAGGAGCACAAGGGACTTGAAGACCGGATCTTTGTCCTTCTGCACATGTACCGACAACGCCATATACCCGTGTTGAGCGAGTCCATAACACCCGGCTGGGCCAGTCACCAACTCCGCTGTAAGACTTCCTGGCCAGACTACCGTTGTTATGAACTACGCTACCAAGATACGTGAAGCTTTGACGAGATCCCAACGCTCTTCGCCACACGCGTAAAACAGACTGTACTGTTTCATCCAGCAAGCCCGTACCAAAACACCTATACTTTGGTCTGTCGGCCCAGAGACTTGCAGTTGAGTCCTAAGGGCTTCAGGAACCTCGTGTGCAGCAGCCCTCGAGAGCGATCACCTGTAAACCTAAAGCGATCCAGCGATCCCGCCAGTATTACTGCATCATCAGCAAAAAAAGGTCAAAAAGTGAAATTATGGTCAGTGCACACTGGTATTGCTAATGGATGTTCCACAAATGACTCTGGTCCACATTCCCGATGCCCTGTAGTACCCAGTCCATGAAAGTGTTGCGAAAAGCGATGGGGTAAGGACCCGCAGCCCTGCCTCACTCCCTTCGCATTCACGGAAAGAAGGATTGCATCTGGATGCCACCCCCACACTTTCACAGGACTCTCTGTCCCAGCATACAGGCCAGTCAGCAGACCAATAGTCCTCGCAGGAATGCCTTGCAACGGAATCGTAGAGAGATCCCAGAGTGCCTCATACGATGCACTGAATCAAACTGCCTTCTTGAGATCGACATAGGCTGCAAGCATCCCTGTCGAAACTCGCGTCGGCTCGGCCTCCACCGTACATGAAAAAATAAATAATAAGTGCTTTGATGCAAGCACAGAATATCGTACCTTACACAAACTCTTGACATCTGTTCTTGCACTCCCCTTCCTTCTCGAATTTCTGTCCCCTTTCTTTTTGTTTCCTACGGCTCTATATATCTCTTCCATTCTTTTCCTCTTCTTGATTGATGATTTATTGTTGCAAGGTACACAAGAAGGAGGAACCTGCCATCCAAACCCTGCGCAGGCAATACTTCATATTTCATCTCTTCTACTTTTTTATAATTCAAATCACGTAAATACTGATTCAGCCTGAATGTGTTCCAATACCAATACTGATCCCTGTTCCCTTCTCACTACCCGCACATGCTGTTCCCTCTCAATTTTCATCATACTGTCCCTTCCTCTCTGCAATCCCCCTCATCCCTATACACTGTCTCTTCCTCTCCTCTGCACCCTCACCCTATCACACTGTCTCTTCCTCCCTGCACCCTTCCCCCCTCACCCCTATCACACTGTCCCTCTTCCTCCCTGCACCCTTCCCTCACCCTATCACACTGTCCCCTTCCTCTTCCTGCACCTCTTCCTCACACCCTTTCCTATCACACCCTATCTTATGTCCTTCCTCCCTTGCACCCTTCCTCACCCTATCACACTGTCCTTCCTCCCTGCACCTTCCCTTCCCCACCCTACCCTCACACTGTCCCTTCCTCCCTGCACCCTTCCCCCACCCCATCACACTGTCCCTTCCCTCCCCGCACCCTTCCTTCTAAGTCACACTGTCTCTTTCTCTCCTTGCACCCTTCCCTCACTCCTATCACACTGTCCCTTCCTCCCTGCACCCTCTTCCCTCACCCTATCACACTGTCCCTCCTCCTCCCTGCACCTCTTCCTCACCCTATCACACTGTCCCTCCTCCCGTAACTTTCCCTGCACCCCATCATACCGTCACCCTATCATACTGTCCCCATGTACGTAAGTGCAATGCTCCTCATGTGGGGATTGGAAGTGGGGTTGGGGGTGCCCATGGGGGGACTGGAGTAAGGGGGGGGTGAGCGGTTACGGAAGAGGGGGGGCTCATTCAGACCCCCCCTAACTTGTGGGGGTCATTTTAAAGTTAATAAGAGGGGGTATCTATTCTTTAACTTCCCTTATTTGGTCCTCCCTCCACTTCTCAGCTTTACACCCAGTCTCACCACCACTTCTCACCCCTCTCGACAAAGCGTACGAAGCGAGAAGGTGTGGACGAGGAAGTTCCAGCAGGAGGGAGGGGGTGAGGGGGGGTGACGGGAGAAGGGATACTAAGAAGGCTATACAAGATCTTTCTTGACCTCGAATGACCACCAGATTATAATCACGGAAAAGGTTATTATTACATTAGGCTTAATGACCAGGCTGTTGAAATATGAATTTACTTCTAATGCAAGTCCGGAAAATAAAATAAAAATCGCCATTGAACGTAAGACTGATAAATTATTTTAAGTTTTGTCTGATGTGCTTGTATCATTATCTTTTATTTCTTACATTTCAACTTGTTTCTTAACTTATTTCTTTCCTCAACTTATATATATTTTTTTTACTCCGGTTATTTGCGCCATCTAACCTGTAAACACTGCAGGTGTCAAAGTCTTTTTTTTTTTCTGACGCATCGAATTTACCTTCCGTGAAAAAGGGATCATGTGTGTGTGTGTGTGTGTGTGTGTGTGTGTGTGTGTGTTTCATTCCCTCCGATTCTTGAGAAATCTATGGCAGCTAGCTCTCGAAATTTTGTGTAGGGCCATCTTTTTAGCCGATTATATGCTCCTGAAGCGGAATTTAGTGAGGATTCTTATGGTATCTTCAAATTCCTCATACGTCTATTAGTTCCCGAGTTACACCGAGAAAACTGAATTTTTTTATCTCGTCAGAGTAGCATAACAAATAAAAAACACTCATTAATGTCTTATATCTCATTTCTTAACTTCTTTCTTTCTTATTTCTTTTTTCCTCAATCCTTCTTGCATTTCTTTTTTTATATATTTTCTGCATGCTCTTCGATGTCATATGACCTTAGGGCGTTGCCGCATCGAAGTTACTCTTTTTCCGTGAAAAAGGGATCATGTGTGTGTGTGTGTGTGTGTGTGTGTGTGTGTGTGTGTGTTCCATTTCCCCTCCGACTTCTTGAGAAATCTGCGGCTAGGGCTCTGGAAATTTTGTGGAGCCATTCTTTTAGCCGATTATAAGCTTGAAGCGGAATTTAGTGAGGAAAAGTTCTTATATGTATCTTCTGCAATTCCTCATACGTCTATTAGTTCCCCGAGTTACACCGAGAAAACTGATTTTTTTTTTCTCCTCGTCAGAGTAGCCTAACAAATAAAAACACTCATTAATTAATGTCTTATATCTCATTTCTTAACTTATTTCTTCTTATTTCTTTTCTCAACTTGCATTTCTTTTATATTTTCTGCACCTGCTCTTCGGTGCTGCATATGACCTTAGAGCGGTTGCCGCATCAGTTTACCTTTTTTCCGTGAAAAGGGATCATGTGTGTGTGTGTGTGTGTGTGTGTGTGTGTGTGTGTGTGTGTGTGTGTGTGTGTGTTTGTGTGTGTGTGTGTGTGTGTGTGTGTAACCCCACATTCCCCTCCGGATTCTTGAGAAATCTGCGGCTAGCTCGAAATTTGTGGTATTGCCATCTTTTTAGCTGATTATATGTCTTCAAGCGGAATTTAGTGAGGGATTCTTATGGTATCTTCAAATTCCTCATACGTCTATTAGTTCCCAGCAAGTTACACACAGAAAACTAGAATTTTTTCTCTCGTCAGAGTAGCGTAACAAATAAAAAATCACTCATTACTCATCGTCTTATATTTCATTTCTTAATCCTGCTTATTTCTTCTTATTTCTTTTCTCAACTTGCATTTCTTTATATTTTCTGCCCTGCTCTTCGGTGTCATATGACCTTGGGCGTTGCCGCATCGAGTTTACACTTTTCCCGTGAAAAAAGGGATCATGTGTGTGTGTGCGTGTGTGTGTGTGTGTGTGTGTGTGTGTGTGTGTGTGTGTTCCATTCCTCTGATTCTTGAGAAATCTGCTGCTTGCTCAAAATTTTTGTGGAGCCAACTTTTTAGCCGAATATATGTCCGAAGCGGGAATTTAGTGAGGATTCTTATGGTATCTTTCAAATTCCTCATAATCGTCTATTAGTTCCCAGAGTTACACCGAGAAAACTGATTTTTTTTTTTTTTTTTTTTCTCTCTCGGTCATGAGTAGCCTAACAAATAAAAATCACTCAAAGCCTCTCATCTACACATTCCTTGGTGCCATATTTACTAAGAAACTTATCCAAACAACTGCAAATTGGCCTTTTTCATTTTTTTTCTTCTGATTTGCATTAATTAATGTCTTATAAAAGATTGCCATATGTTACTATTAAGAAACTTATCCAAACAACTGCAAATTTGACGCACTTTCATTTCTTAACTTCTGATTCTTCAGATTATTTCTTTTTGAGGATCTCAATACCATTTCTTTATATATTTCAATGCCTGTATCTTCAGTGTTGAAGCATATTCGAGGCCTTAGACGTTGCCGCATCGAGTTTACCTTTTCCTAGATCAAGATGGCACTCAACCGAAGGCAACCCAGAAATACCTCCAGTGGCGGAGTCAGCCAGTGGAGGGAAGGAGAGCGATGTGGGAGAGGGAAAGTGTGTGTGTGTGTGTATGTGTAGTAGTGTGTGTGTGTGTGTGTGTGTCCATTCTCTACCTGTTGCCAGTAAATCTGGCTAGCTCAATTTGTGGGCCAGTTTTTAGCCGAATATATGTTCGAAGCAGATTTGGTGAGGATTCTTGTGGGTAATCTTCAAATTCCTCATACGTCTATTAGTTCCCGAGTTACACCGAGAAAAGGCTGAATGTTATTCTCTCGTCAGAGTATCCTAACAAATAAAAAAATCACTCAAGCTCCTCAATTCTACGTTCCTTAGAAAAGATTGCCATATGTTACTATTAAGAAACTTATCGCAACTGCAAATTTGACGCACCTTTCATCGAAAACTTAATTTTTAATAATTTTTTATTTACTTTTTATGGCGCGTTCCTACGCGTCATCGTCCGCCAGAACCTTTACCCTTGATACGACATGAAATGCGTCATCATCGTGCGCGAGAGGGTTAAATAAATCAAGATTTATCTCAAATTCACTGTCTGGGCAGACAAATATTCGGAAAAGAGAAGGCAAACCAGTTTGTAGATATATATAAATATGCCGTATATTCACGTCCTTATGGATATCTTCTTGCTTGATTAGGGTATAAATACTCCTGAACTCCTACAGTTTCGCTCTCAACATTGTTGGAGTAGCCTCCCAGATGAACGCGTATTCCAATGGTGAACTCCAGGAAAAAAAGGGAACTCTTACATCGCTTCTATACTCCCAACATAACGAACCCTATGGTTTTAAGCTCTCAGCTACTTCTGATCTTACTCTCTTTAAGCCTTTGCAGTTACTTTCTTTAAACCATCGAAGTCCGCCTTCCTGAAGTCAGGTATTAAGTGTTGTTTCTGCTGACTCTATCCTCCCATTTAATATTAAATTTAATTTCCCTTATGATCCACTGTTACTAATCGAACCCCTCAACCTCAATGTTGCTTATTATGTCCTCTTTATTAGTTAACAACAAATCCAAGAATATTTTCTTCCCTCGTTCGCACTGTTTGTATATAGAACGAACTTCATTAGCTGAACTCCACACTGTTTTGGATTATAGAACGAACTTACATTAGCTGAACCGGTTCACACTGTTTTGAATATAGAACGAACTTACATTAGCTGATCTCACACTGTTTTGAATATAGAACGAACTTACATTAGCTGAACCCACACTCCTGGAAGAAGCTAAAAAAAAAAAAAAAATTCTTCTAAAGGCTACAATAAAATCTAATATGACCGATGAAGATACGGCAGCGTCACAATGAACAAACTCACTGTCTTCTCTGTAAATACGGGTTTTAAAAGGTAAAGGAGTAAAAACATCATGACCATGAAAATCAGGAAAACAATTACATTGGAAAGCTTATTGTAATAGATGCACAACCTTCAAATGAAAAAAATCACAAATTGCAGCGCACTCTCATTTGCACATTATGCGGATTACGACATGACGTTGCCATCCCGCGTGAATTAACGCTACCTGACTTTGGAAAATCAAACTAAGACCAAAACATTCAGTTCAGAATACCATGAAGTCATCATAAATGACTTGGAGATTTATTGACACGTATGTCTTTTATGTCTGGTTCACTCGCGGCTTTAGCGAACCAATTCATCAGCACTGAGAACGAGCCCATGTGCTAATAACAGGTGAATGTTGAAAGATATGCCAGCTACCTGCGTTACCATTATTGATCGAGGAAAGCAGGTTCTTTGTTATGACTATATGGACTCGATGGAACGACTTTCTGAGCACACGTCTTCCATCCCGCGAAGCCTTTTTTCAATTCGCTTCAAGAAGCAGAACTTTCGAAAGTGATTATAAACATGCTCAGAATGTTTGGAAAGTAGCTGGGTGTCAGAGCCTGATGGACTATTTATTTGTTGCTTTATGTAAAAGTGGATGTTGTGCCTTCTATGTGATGTCTTCCCTAGAGTGGAGAGGTATTTTGAAAACCCAGTGGAGGTTGGATATTGTAAATTATGTTAGCCTGCCAGGATTTGCCTATGACTCTTTTTTTTATTGTTAAAAACACAGCAGGAATTAGGGAGATGCTTAGTAGCCCACACATATATCATTGCATCTCCAAACAAATGTGCGTGGGGGCTACATAAGTGTTGTGCACGTCGTTTGTACGCACCAATAACATCCACACGAACTCCTCAGTTTAATCCAAAACATAGTAGAAACACTTTCCTTTCATATCTTTCGGATTTCAACAGTCTTTATCCCACTGTAATGCAAGAGAAGTTACCATGTGGAGATAGCAGAAAACCAGATGAGACAGAAATGCACTGGTTTTTTGAGCGGGGAGGGCTAGGGTCAATCACAGCAACCGATGGCGATTTTGGATACCCCATTCTGGCTGCACATGCTGGAGGGCTGTCTCACGTGAAGTCATTGAGAAAACGGATGACCTCCCACTGACCATCAGGAAGACACAATATCATCAATAGAGATGATATATCGTCAGCCGCATCAACGAACAGGGTATGAAGAAGAAAACCGTCAGTACCGTGTAAGAACATAAAACAGATTGGAATCACATGTTGCTCAGGGAGAAAATGCTGTTTGCTCTGTCCCTCCTTAAACTGCTATTTCAACTAGGCTGGTTGTTAAAAGTGCATGCTATTTATATGTTTAAGCTAAAGCACTTTCTTGCAGGCTTCATTCAGGATAACATAGAAGCCCCGCAAAAGTGCTACTTGCCCTATCAAGAAACTGCAATCAAGTATGTATTTCAAACAGCATTTTTGGTCGATACCTGATGAACGCGGCCAAATATGGTGAACGACATAGATATTGTCACCAACCGCGAAAAAGTTTTTGAAGTCTATTTGAAGTCCCTTGCTTTAAACGTTGTACCCTCAATGATGGTCATGTAGTTGTAGTTCGCCATAATAAATATTCACAGGCGAATCATCCAACTACATTGGCTACTATTGTCCCAGGAAGCTGTCCAAGCTGCGACACTATGATTTCTTTTACAGTATCACGAAGGCTCATTACGGGGATCGGGCGAAACTAGTGTATTGTGACACTGATTCCTTAATAACAGAAACTGAAACTCCTGATCTATTAACAGAGTACTCGCAGACGCTAAAAAAGCTATAATAGACACAAGTAACTTTAGCTCCTCCACATTCCTGTGTACAACACGCTGAACATTGTTAAAGGCAAGCTCGATTTCAGGAGTCTGAAGTGAGGGAAAGAATTCATCTCAGAATTTGTAGGTGTAAGAACAAAGTGTTACCCATCCCCTTGGCAGAGACAGTGACCGGTTGAGTTCAGCTAAGAGGCGTTCCAAAGCTCATAAAGAAAAAAAATTGCTCATCAGCGATATGCAAAGACGTCCTATTCCAGAAGCAAACATTTACCTTTGGCTATCAAGGGATTCACAGTGCGTAATGGACGAATGAGTACAGTAAATATCCCAATGTCAGAGGGATATCTGTAGTTCAGGACAAAAAGACACTGTTTTAGCACCTTTGGAGTTACGACCTTACGGTCAACTTCCGATAATTCTACAGGGTAGAGGAGGAGGAGGAAGAGAAGGAAGCCTGTAATATAATATTGACCAAATTCCAATAAACATTGAGTTTGTTTGACTTGTTTATATGTCCTTTATCAAAAATGAATGAAAAAATAACAATTGTCTTAAAATTTATTCGATTTGTGGAAACATGTAGACAAAACGCGTCTATGTTTCGATCTGGCTACATATAAAAATAATAAAAAGACTAAGCAAGAAATGTGCGCGGCGGCGGCAGCAGGGGCCCTGCGGCGACATCATGCGACGACAGGATGCGACAGGATTGCGTGGGCTCAAGGCGGGGCGGGCAGGCGAAGCTGGCAACACTAAGGGCTGATGGTGGTGACGAGGTGAGGTCCTGTATGGAGCCAGACCATCTGATTTAAGCGGTGTTAGCAGAAACCACGATAAAGGAATCCAGAAAATTATTTTATGCTGAGAATAGCTTCATGAATGTACACACTTCAATATGAAAATATCAATAAAGTCAATAAAGTCAATACTTACTTACTTTGCCCCTTACGCCCTGCCCCGCTCCCCGAGCCCACGCAATCCTGTCGCATCCTGTCGTCGCATGATGTCGCCGCAGGCACTGCTGCCGCCGCCGCCGCGCACATTTCGTTAAGCGAGTCTTTTTTATTTTTATATGGAGCCAGATCGAAACATAGACGCGTTTTGTCTACATGTTTCCACCAAATCGAATAAATTTTAAGACAATTATTGTTTTTCATTCATTTTGATAAAGGACATATAAACAAGTCAAACAAACTCAATGCTGTTTATTGAATTTGGTCAAATTATGATTACAGCCTTCTCTTCCTCCTCTCCTCCTCTACCCCTGTAGAATTATCGGGATGACCGTAAGGTCGTAACTCCAAGATGCTAAAGCAGTGTCTTTTGTCCTGAACTGCCAGATATCCCTCTCTTGGGATATTTTACTGTACTCATTCGTCCATTACGCACTGTGAATCCCTGATAGCCAAAGGTAAATGTTTGCTTCTGGAATAGGACGTCTTTGTATCGCTGATGAGCAATTTTTTTTCTTTATGAGCTTGGAACGCTTCATTTAGCTGAACTCAACCGGTCACTGTCTACCAAGGGGATGGAGTAGCACCCTTTGTTCTTACACCTTGCCAAATTCTGAGATGGTTCTTCCCTCACTCTCAGACTTCCGAGAAACTGAGCTTGCCTTTGCTGTCTGTGTTAGTACAAGGAATGTGAGGAGCTAAAGTTACTTGTGTCTATATAGCTTTTAAAGGGTTCCTGCGAGTACTCTGTTAATAGATCAGGAGTTTCAGTTTCTGTTATTAATGAATCAGTGTCACAACACACCAGTTTCCCTTGTGGATCCCGTAATGAGCCTTTCGTGATACTGTAAAAGAAATCATATAGTCGCAGCTTGGACAGCTCTAGGACGTAGTAGCCAATGTAGTTTGGATGATTCTGCCCAGGAATATTTCTTATGGCGAACTACAAACTGGTTGGCTGACCATCAATTGTGAGGGGTACAACGCGTTTAAAGTAAGGACTTCGGGCCAGCTTCAAAAACTTTTCGCGGTTGGTGACAATATCTATGTCTTCACTATATTTGGCCGCGTTCATCAGGGTGCATCGACCAAAATGCTGTTTGAAATACACTTGATTGCAGTTTTCTTGATAGGGCAAAGTAGCACTTTGCGGGCTTATGTTATCCTGAATGAAGACCGCAAGAAAGTGCTTGCTTAAAACATGTAAATAGCATGCACCTTTAACAACCCGGCCTAGTTGAATAGCAGTTTGGGGAGGACAGAGCAAAACAGCATTTTCTCCTGAGCAACATGTGTTCCAATCTGTTTTATGTTCTTACACGGTACTGGACGGTTTTCTTCATACCATTCGTGTGCGGCTGACGATATATCTCTATTGATGATATTGTGTCTTCTGGATGGTCAGTGGGAGGTCATCCGTTTTTTCTCAATGACTTCACGTGAGACAGCCTCAGTATTGCACAGAATGGGGTATCCAAAATCGCCATCGGTTGCTTGATTGACCTAGCCCCTCCTGCTCAAAACCAGTGCATTTCTGTCTCATCTAGTTTTCACATTCCACATGGTAACTTCTCTTGCATTACAGTGGGATAAAGACTGTTGAAGTCAAGATATGAAAGGAAAGTGTTTCTATCATGTTTTGGATTAAACTGAGGGTTCGTGTAGATGTTATTGGTGCGTACAAAACGACGCACAACACTTGTGTAGCCCCCACGCACATTTGTTTGAATGCAATGATATATGTGTGGGCTACTAAGCATCTCTAATTCCTGCTGTGTTTTTAACAAAAAAGAGTCATAGGCAAATCCTGGCAGGCTAACATAATTTACAATATCCAACCTCCACTGGGTTTTCAAAATACCTCTCCACTCTAGGAAGACATCACATAGAAGGCCAACATCCACTTTTACATAAAGCAACAAATAGTCCATCCAGCTACTTTCCAAACATTCTGAGCATGTTTATAATCACTTTCGGAAAGTTCTGCTTCTTGAAGCGAATTGAAAAAAATCTTCGCGGGATGGAAGACGTGTCTCAGAAAGTCGTTCCATCGAGTCCATATAGTCATAACAAAGAACCTGCTTTCCCTCGATCAATAATGGTAACGCAGGTGCTGGCACATCTTTCAACATCTGTTGTGTGCACATGGGCTCGTTCCCAGTGCTGATGAATTGGTTCGCTAAAGCCGCGAGTGAACCAGACATAAAGACATACGTGTCAATAAATCTCAAGTCATTTATGATGACTTCATGGTATTTCTGAACTGAATGTTTTGGTCTTAGTTTGATTTTCAAAGTCAGGTAGCGTTAATTCACGCGGGATTAACGTCATGTCGTAATCCGCATAATGTGCAATGAGAGTGCGCTGCAATTTGTGATTTTTTTCATTTGAAGGTTGCATCTATTACAATAAGCTTCAATGTAATTGTTTCCTGATTTTTCATGGTCATGATGTTTTACTCCTTTACCTTTTAAAACCCGTATTTACAGAGAAGACAGTGAGTTTGTTCATTGTGACGTGCCGTATCTTCATCGGTCATATTGATTTTATTGTAGCCTTTAGAAAATTTTAGCTTCTTCCAGGAGTGTGGGTTCAGCTAATGTAAGTTCGTTCTATATTCAAAACAGTGTGAGATCAGCTAATGTAAGTTCGTTCTATATTCAAAACAGTGTGAGTTCAGCTAATGTAAGTTCGTTCTATAATCAAAACAGTGTGAGTTCAGCTAATGTAAGTTCGTTCTATATACAAAACAGTGCGAACGAGGGAAGAAAATATTTTGGATTTGTTGTTAACTAATAAAGAGGACATAATAAGCAACATTGAGGTTGGGGTTCATTAGGTAACAGTGATCATAAGGAAATTAAATTTAATATTAAATGGGAGGATAGAGTCAGCAGAAACAACACTTAATACCTGACTTCAGGAAGGCGGACTTCGATGGTTTAAGAAAGTAACTGCAAAGGCTTAAGAGAGTAAGATCAGAAGTAGCTGAGAGCTTAAACCATAGGTTCGTTATGTTGGGAGTATAGAACGTAAGAGTTCCTTTTTCCTTGAGTTCACCATTGGAATACGCGTTCATCTGGGAGGCTCTCCAACAATGTTTGAGCGAAACTGTAGGGATTCAGGAGTATTTATACCCTAATCAACAAGAAGATATCCATAAGGACGTGAATATACGGCATATTTATATATATCTACAAACTGGTTTCCCATCTCTTAACCGAATATATGACTGCCCAGACAATTAATTTGAGAAAAATCTGACTTATATAACCCTCACGCGCACGATGACGCATTTCATGTCATCAAGGGTAAAAGGTTCTGAGGACGATGACGCGAAACGCGCCATAAAAGTAAATAAAAATTATTAAAAATTAAGTTTTCGATGAAAGTGCGTCAAATTTGCAGTTGTTGATAAGTTTCTTAATAGTAACATATGGCAATCTTTCTAAGGAACGTAGATGAGGAGCTTTGAGTGATTTTTTATTTGTTAGGATACTCTGACGAGAGAATAACATTCAGTTTTCTCGGTGTAACTCGGGAACTAATAGACGTATGAGGAATTTGAAGATACCATAAGAATCCTCACTAAATTCCGCTTCGGAACATATATTCGGCTAAAAAAGTTGGCCCACAAAATTTCTAGCTAGCCGCAAATTTCTCAAGAATCAGAGTGGAATGGAACACACACACACACACACACGTCCCACGCCTTTCCTCACATCGCTCTCCTTCCTCCACTGACTCACTGAGGTATTTCTGGGTTGCCTTCGGTTGAGCGCTATCTTGATCTAGGGAAAAAGGTAAACTCGATGCGGCAACGTCTAAGGTCATATGACACCGAAGAGCAGGCAGAAAATATAAAGAAATGCAGGTTGAGAAAAGAAATAAGAAGAAAGAAGTTAAGAAATGAGATATAAGACATTAATTAATGCAAAATCAGAAGAAAAAAAATGAAAGTGCGTCAAATTTGCAGTTGTTGGGATAAGTTTCTTAATAGTAACATATGGCAATCTTTCTAAGGAATGTAGATGAGGAGCTTTGAGTGATTTTTATTTGTTAGGCTACTCTTACGAGAGAAAAAAAATCAGTTTTCTCGGTGTAACTCGGGAACTAATAGACGTATGAGGAATTTGAAGATACCATAAGAATCCTCACTAAATTCCGCTTCGGAACATATATTCGGCTAAAAAAGTTGGCCCACAAAATTTTGAGCAAGCAGCAGATTTCTCAAGAATCAGAGGGGAATGGAACACACACACACACACACACACACACACACACACACACACACGATCCCTTTTTCACGGAAAAAAGTAAACTCGATGCGGCAACGTCTAAGGTCATATGACACCGAAGAGCAGGCAGAAAATATAAAGAAATGCAAGTTGAGAAAAGAAATAAGAAGAAATAAGTTAAGAAATGAAATATAAGACATTAATTAATGAGTGATTTTTATTTGTTATGCTACTCTGACGAGAGAAAAAAAAATTCAGTTTTCTCGGTGTAACTCGGGAACTAATAGACGTATGAGGAATTTGAAGATACCATAAGAATCCTCACTAAATTCCGCTTCGAGCATATAATCGGCTAAAAAGATGGCCCACAAAATTTCGAGCTAGCCGCAGATTTCTCAAGAATCGGAGGGGAATGGAACACACACACACACACACACACACACATGATCCCTTTTTCACGGAAAAAGGTAAACTCGATGCGGCAACGTCTAAGGTCATATGACACCGAAGAGCATGCAGAAAATATAAAGAAATGCAAGTTGAGAAAAGAAATAAGAAGAAATAAGTTAAGAAATGAGATATAAGACATTAATTAATGAGTGTTTTTTATTTGTTAGGCTACTCTGACGAGAGAAAAAAAATCAGTTTTCTCGGTGTAACTCGGGAACTAATAGACGTATGAGGAATTTGAAGATACCATAAGAATCCTCACTAAATTCCGCTTCGAGCATATAATCGGCTAAAAGATGGCCCACAAAATTTCGAGCTAGCCGCAGATTTCTCAAGAATCGGAGGGAATGGAAACACACACACACACACACACACACACACATGATCCCTTTTCACGGAAAAAGGTAAACTCGATGCGGCAACGTCTAAGGTCATATGACACCGAAGAGCAGGCAGAAAATATAAAGAAATGCAAGTTGAGAAAAGAAATAAGAAGAAATAAGTTAAGAAATGAGATATAAGACATTAATTAATGAGTGTTTTTTATTTGTTAGGCTACTCTGACGAGAGAAAAAAAATCAGTTTTCTCGGTGTAACTCGGGAACTAATAGACGTATGAGGAATTTGAAGATACCATAAGAATCCTCACTAAATTCCGCTTCGGAGCATATAATCGGCTAAAAAAGATGGCCCACAAAATTTCGAGCTAGCCGCAGATTTCTCAAGAATCGGAGGGGAATGGAACACACACACACACACACACACACACACACACACACACATGATCCCTATTTCAAGGAAAAGGTTAAATTCGAAGCGGCAACGCCTAAGGTCATATGACATCGAAGAGCATGCAGAAAATATAAAGAAATGCAAGTTGAGAAAAGAAATAAGAAGAAAGAAGTTAAGAAATGAGATATAAGACATTAATTAATGCAAAATCAGAAAAAAAAAGACTTGGTGCTGCAGTGTTTAGGGTTAGATGGCAGCAAATAACTGGAGTAAAAAAATATATATATAAGTTCAGGAAAGAAATAAGAAGAAACAAGTTGAGAAATGAGAAATAAGAAGATAATGATACAATACATCCAGCAAAAACTTAAATAATTTATCGAGTCTTACGTTCTATGGCGATTTTTTATTTTATTTTCGGACTTGCATTAGAGAGTAAATTCATATTTCAGCCTGGTCATTAACCTAATGTCCTTAACCTTTTCCGTGATTATAATCTCGTGGTCATTCGAGGGTCAAAGAAAGATCTTATCTTAACCCTTCAAGTATCCTTCTCCGTCACCCCCCTCCCTCCCTGCTGGGCACCCCTACTCCTGTCACCTTCTCGCCTGCACGCTAGTCCGAGAGGGGGTGAGGGGGGGTGAAAAGGTAAAAGAGATGGGTGTGGGGGGAGGGGGGGGGTCCCGATACCCCTCTTCGCAACCACCCCCCCAACCCCACTTCCAGTCCCCCGCTGAGGCATATATATATATATATATATATATATATATATATATATATATATATATATATATATATATATATATATATATATATATATATATATATATATATATATATATATATATATATATATATATATATATATATATATATATATATATATATATATATATATATATATATATATATATATATATATATATATATATATATATATATATATATATATATATATATATATATATATATATATATATATATATATATATATATATATATATATATATATATATATATATATATATATATATATATATATATATATATATATATATATATATATATATATATATATATATATATATATATATATATATATATATATATATATATATATATATATATATATATATATATATATAGATGATAGATAACGTATGATCGTGTTAATAAATAAAACATTTAAATACATCTCTCTGTGCTATGACTGGCTATTATATCAGTAAAATATTCATCAACAACAATTCATAAAGTAAAGTTTGGCGCGTGTGCAATAGCTGCGCGTGACTGGTCTCATCTCCCTCTAACTCAGTAACAATCTCTTCTGGCTCTTCAGCTACAAATAATCGTGTCAAACTTGCTTCCAATTCCCGGAAAAAGCGCCAAAATATCGAAGTGAGAAAATTTCGCACATCGCCAGTATTTAGTGTGTCCCTTAAGTAGGTCACTGCATCATACATGTTCTGAGAAATATTTTAGCCCTTAACTCTGTCGCACACATTCAAGTCGGTTACTCCTTGGGATAGGCGTATTACACAGTTTGAAATAAGAGCCTTGTTTCAGCTTTCACTTGCTTCGCCCGCACGCTCTCAACCTGCCAAGCCAGACCTTGCTGCCAAGCGCTTGTCGCTGACGTGCTCTGCTTCAGGTATGTGCGACATGGCAACTGCCCGTGTGCGTGTTACCTGCCAGAAATAGATAAACGTTCGCCTATCAACTGTAGGTGCATTAGATTGACTCATGGGGCCATCTGCCTTAAGTATTAAGAGATATACAAAAATGAGGGATGAAAATAATTCTACACCGACTACTGGCAAAACCAAGGCCTCTTGAACCTGATCTGGCCCCACCAAGTTTTTTTTATATTTATTTACAACAAAAGAGCTGGCTCAAGGGCAACAAAAATTATATATATATATATATATATATATATATATATATATATATATATATATATATATATATATATATATATATATATATATATATATATATATATATATATATATATATATATATATATATATATATATATATATATATATATATATATATTAAGCTCGCTACTCGCCGTTCCCACAACAGAAAAAAACAAGAGTAGCGAAAAGAGGTCAATTTCGGATGGAGAGGTGTCTTGATTCACTCTTCTTGAAAGAGGACAATTCATAGGCAGGAGGAAATACAGACGAAGGACGGCAGTTCCAGAGTTCACCAGTGTAGGGGTTGAAAGAGTGAAGATGCAGGTTAACTCTTGCATTTAGGGGTTTGGACACTATTGGGATGGGCTAGAGTGGACAGTCGAGTGCAGCGGGGTCGCGGGAGGGGGGGAGGCATGCAGTTAGCAAGTTCAGAAGAGCAGTCAGCATGAAAATACCGATAGAAGATAGAGAGGCAACATGGCGGCGGAATTTAAGAGGTAAAAGACTATCAGTAAGTGGAGGAGAGCTGATGAGACGAAGAGCCTTAGACTCTATTCTGTCCAGGAGAGCTATGTGAGTGGAGCACCCCCACACATGAGATGCATACTCCATACGAGGGCGGACAAGGCCCCTATAAATGGAAAGCATCTGTGCGGGGGAGAAGAACTGGCGGAGACGATACAGAATACCCAATCTCGAGGAAGCTGATTTAGTAAGAGAAGAGATGTGAAGTTTCCAGTTGAGATTTTGAGCTAAGGATAGACCAAGGATATTTAGTGTTGAAGAAGATGACAGCTGAGTGTTATCGAAGAATATGGGATAAGTTTTTGGAAGATTGTGTCGAGTTGATAGGTGGAGAAATTGGGTTTTTGAGGCATTGAAGGATACAAGGTTCCTTTTACCTCAATCGGAAATGATAGCAAGGTCCGAAGTTAAGCGTTCTGCAGCCTCCAGTCTGGAGTCATGTAATTCCTGTTGAGAGGGTCTTCTATTGAAAGAAGTTGAATAATGCAGAGTGGAGTCGTCAGCGCATGAGTGGATAGGACAGTTTGTTATGGAAAGTTCATTGATGAATAACAGGAAGAGAGTGGGTGATAGAACAGAGCCCTGTGGAACACCACTGTTAATAGGTTTAGGGGAAGAACAGTGACCGTTTACCACCGCAGAGATAGAACGACCGGAAAGGAAACTGGGGATAAAGGAACAGAGGGGGATAGAATCCGAAAGAGGGCAGTTTAGAAAGCAAAGACTTGTACCAGACTCTATCGAAATCTTTCGATATGTCTAGCGCAACTGAGAAAGTTTCACCGAAACAGCTAAGAGAGGATGACCAAGAGTCAGTTAAGCAAGAAGATCGCCAGTAGAGCGCCCCTTGCGGAATCCATACTGGCGATCAGATAGAAGGTCAGAAGTAGAAAGGTGCTTTTGAATCTTCCGGTTATGGATTGATTCAAAAGGTTTATTAGATAGATAGGAAAGTAAACATATAGGGCGGTAGTTTGAAGGATTGGAGCGGTCACCCTTCTTAGGCACAGGCTGTATGAAGGCGTACTTTCAGTAGGAAGGAAAGGTAGTTGTTGATAGGCAGAGGCGAAAAGGTTTGACCAGGCGGGGTGTCAGCATGGAGGCACAGTTTTTAAGGACAATAGGAGGCACTCCATCATGTCCATAAGCCTTCTGAGAGTTGAGACCAGAGAGGGCATAGAAAACATCGTTGTTAAGAATCTTAATAACAGGCATAAAGGAGTCGGAGGGGGGATGAGTAGGAGGAATATGCCCAGAATCGTCCAGAGTGAAGTTTTTACAGAAAGTTTGAGAAAAAAGTTCAGCCTTAGAGATAGATAAGACGGCGGTGCTGCTGTCAGCGTTAAAGAGAGGAGGGAAAGATGAAGAAGTAAAATTGGAGGAGATATTTTTGGCTAGATGCCAGAAATCCTGGGAAGAATTAGAAAAAGCAAGGTGTTGACATTTTCTATTAATGAAAGATGTTTTGGTAAGTCGAAGAATAGATTTGGCACGATTCCGGGCGGAAATGTAAAGATCATGGTTAGCGGGAGTTCGAAGACTCTGGTACTTTTTTGTGAGCTGCCTCTCTATCTTTGACAGCACGAGAACAAGCGTAATTAAACCAAGGCTTTTTAGCATGAAGAATAGAGAAAGTACGTGGAATGTATGCCTCCATTCCAGAGACAATCCCCTTCTAATGCGCTGGGCACACACAGAGGGGTCTCGTTCCTGGAAGCAATAATCATTCCTCGGGAAATCGGAAAAGTATACCCTCAGGTCGTCCCACCGAGCTAAAGTAAAGTGCCAGAAGTATCGCCTCTTCGGTGGGTCCAGAGGGTGTACAGGAGTGATAGGACAGGATACAGAAATAAGGTTATGATCGGAGGAGCCCGACGGACAGAAGAGTTTGACAGAGTAAGCAGAAGGGTTCGAGGTAAGGAAAAGGTCCAGTATGTTGGGCCGGTCTTCAAGACGGTCTGGAATACGTGTAGGGTGCTGAACCAACTGCTCTAGATCGTTGAGGAGAGCAAAGTTGTAGGCTTGTTCACCAGGCTGGTCAGTGAAAGAGGATGAAAGCCAAAGCTGGTGCTGAACATTGAAATCTCCCAAAATGGAGATATCAGCGAAGGGAGAGTGGGTCAAGATGTGCTCCACTTTAGAGTTCAAGTAGTCAAAGAATTTTACATAGTTAGTAGAGTTAGGTGAGAGATAAACAGCACAGATGTATTTAGTAATAAAATGACAATGAAGTCTTAGCCAGATTGTGGAAAATTTTGAAAAGTCAAGGTCGTGGACACGAGAGCAAGTGATGTTGCGCACGTAGGCGCAACATCCAGCTTTGGATTGAAATTTAGGATAGAGATAGTAGGAGGGAACAGAGTAGAGATTGCTATCAGTAGCCTCAGAAACCTGTGTTTCGATGAGGAAGAGAAGGTGAGGTTTAGAGAAGGAGAGATGTTGTTCCACAGAATGAAAATTAGAAGGAAGACTGCGAATGTTGCAGAAATTGATAAGAAAGAGGTTCTAGGAGTTATCAAGACACCTCTCAAGTTGGCAGCCAGAAGGGGAGTCCTCCCTGGGGAAATTTGTGGTCCCCCCCCCCAGGCGGGGACTCTGAGGCAGTGTTATTGTGCGCCATTTTGAATTTTGGGTAAAGGCGTGTATGTTGTGTGAATGTAGTGTGGTGTGGATAGAGAGAGGATCTGTCTTTAGAGAGCATACTGAACTACTCTCTGGTGTTGATGAGACAATAGGGAAACGGTTAGTGAGGACATGGGAAGGGTCTTTGGAGGGCTTCAGCACCCTCCTCATTTCCCATATATACCTCACCGGGAGTGGCTTGCGCCCATTTCGGTAGGTGGCTTCCTACCTACTCCAAATAGTATCTAAGCTTCAGCAAATGTTAGCCACGCCCCCATTATTGTAATTTAACCCCACTAAGTAGTAATTAAGTCTCCAAATGGTAACCAACCCTCATAAAAGTAGCCACACCAAATAGGCGCACCTAACATCACCATAGCCGATCCAGGATTCAGGACGTTTCCTAAGATAGAGGAGGTAGCGTTGTACTAATTATTGTATTTCCTAAAGAATCCTTTTAACCAAAAACTAACTAAAATTATGAGTATTCTTTTTCTTGAACACAACATTGAATAAACAACAGAACAATAATATGAAAATACGTATAGCCACCGTTGCTAGATTGTCGTACTCAGAGCATAGTATTTACCATTTTCTGACGCCTAACTATTGCCAAGAAACATCAGAATCTAACTTTTTTAACGATAACTATAAATTAGTTTCGTTATTGGAGCCCAGAAGACAGTTTGGGTGTAGGAAGTTGGGAAATACAATCGGCTGAGTACGACAATCTGGCATCGTTGAGTCTAGCTCCGAGGCCAGAGGCAGCGCGCACGCCGTTTTGAGGGCATCAGATACCTTAAATAGCATATTTTTTACTGTTTAAAGCAGGTGATGTCACTTATTATGACTTCGTGAGCTTTCATAGTTATCTATTTGTGTATATTTCATGGTGGCAAAACTTAAATTACTAGTTTAATTTTTACCAGTGACACAAAATTGTGACTTCACAATATAATTTGACTCTAATAAGTAAATCAGACCCCATAGAAATATTACCAGTGTGTGTATGAACGAATACAAAGATAAGCACATACTTTGATTTAACTCTAGGATGTCTCGTGGATCATTAATAAATAAAAACAAAATATCCGGATAGGCCACTCTTTAGCCCGTTACCTTCAATGGCCCCCCAAAACAGTCCCTCGGCCAAGTTTGTACCCCACATTTTGGTGATGTTAGGTGCGCCTATTAAGACAAAGCCCCTTGTAACTTTGGCCCCCTCAACAGGTAACCAAGTCCACCAAATGATTAGCTACGTAGTCTCACCAAGAAGGTAACTTAGACCCCTGAAACGGTAACAAATCTTACGAAACCAATATTTAAATGAGAAAAAAAGTAGACATGCCATTAGTGGTAGTAACAGTAGGTAGTGTTAGTGGTAGGATCATCGATTATTATCATCGATCACCGATCGGTAGAAACGATAGTGGGTGAAAATAAATGAAACCATTGTTCCTTATTCTTTATTAATTAGTAGCCTGCCACCAGATCTGCGTTGTGACTTTTCCGCCAGATTTAAGACGGAGATTAAGTGATAAAATTGCTGACGCTAGAAAATCGAGGAAGCACTCAGATTGAAGATAGACACTGATGGATTAATCAAGGGAGAGGTAGCATTGAGTGACTAAGGCAAGAATATGAAGAATGAATATTACGTTTGTCTGGATGAAAGTGTGTGTGTGTGTGTGTGTGTGTGTGTGTGTGTGTGTGTGTGTGTGTGTGTGTGTAATTCACCACGGCCTGATCACGTGTTGGACTCGTAATCGCCAGCAGGTACCCTCCCGCCATGAGCAAGTGCTCTTAATCGTCGATCTATGGGTACTGCTGTAATGGCCCGAACGGCACGACGCTGCCAGGACCTCACACACCACACACCCCATCCTCCTTGCTCAAGGGGGGGACAGTAACCACCCCTAGTCAACGGAAAGAATCCGGCCTGAGCGGGCTCGAACCGCCGCCCTGTCAGACCGTGAAGCTTGGAAGCCCAGCACTCTAACGGAGTGTGTGTGTGTGTGTGTGTGTGTGTGTGTGTGTGTGTGACGTAGCCATGGAGGTAGGATGGGCCATCCTACCTCCGTGGACGTAGCGAAGGGCGGGATGGGTCCGAAAATGGTGGAGGAAGGATAATGTGTCAACTATGGGCTAGAGTGAAATGCTTCATTGACATAATTAGAGAGCTATTAAGTATATTAGTGACAAGGGTTTCGGGGTGCGAAGAGACGGGACCTTACTTGAAAAATAAGCGAACGAGGGTAGGCAGTGATTATTTATATCCAAGGATTTATTGTCTCGCCCTGAAATGATCGTAACATCCTACTCAATACAAATTATCTAAGGTAATACATAATTAATTTACTGGCATGGATTTTCTGGCACTACAAAGTCTGCTGTCAAAAGTATATAATGTACATTCTTTTGAACATCTAACACCACACACTACATAAACACAAATTAAAGTAGTTCTTTATATATATATATATATATATATATATATATATATATATATATATATATATATATATATATATATATATATATATATATATATATATATTGTTGTGCTGGAAGCTTCACCCGGCGTCCATGGGCCGTTAGAAGGCTCAGGGAGGAACGAGCAGGGGAATACAGAGAGCTGTCCATACGGGCGCGGCCAGACGCCAGGCGGAAGTGTTACCAACTCGCATATATTTTGCTACATGTTCTTGTATGATCTAAAATATACTGTAACATTCTAGACTGGACTGGTCTGGATATATAGGAGAAGAGGGCGAGAGAGGGCCAGTCCCAGTCATAGTAAGCTAGTGGTAAGTGAAGAGTCAGAGTGAAGTGTACTACTAAGGAAGAATATTAAACTACAGAAGCTGTGCAAAGTGTTTACATATCTCCCTCCTACGGAGTCTCCTGACGGCGACACGGAACCCAAGTAACACGTCCGGCATAACATTGGGGTCAGGAGTGTAGCCATTTGTTTTTTCGCCATGGAGACTCGTTCCCAAGCTGCCCAGAGGGACGATATGTTGACTGAACTTTTGGAAGCCTTGAGACTACAGGGGGAGAAACAAGAAAGAGCACACCAAGAACTCAAAGAACAACAAGAAAAAGCACACCAAGAACTCAAAGAACAACAAGAAAGAGCACAGCATCAACAAGAAGGAACACTCCAAGAACTCAAAGAACAACAAGAAAAAGCACACCAAGAACTCAAAGAACAACAAGAAAGAGCACAGCATCAACAAGAAGGAACACTCCAAGAACTCAAAGAACAACAAGAAAGAGCACAGCAACAACAAGAAGGAACACTCCAAGAACTCAAAGAACAGCTAGAAGATCGCTTCACAGGATTACAGCTACAGCTAAAAGCAGTACAAGATGGAAGTGAATCAGTGCGAAGAGAAATGACTGATGTGACCACGAACTTGGGACAACGCCTGATAGAAGTGGAGAAAGAACACACAAATCTTCAACAAGAGATGGAAAGGCTATCAGAGGTTTTCGCTCGGTTTAGAGCTGCACACCTTAAGCTCAGCCCGAAGAAATGCTGCCTCTTCCAAAAGGAGGTCCAATACTTGGGACACATCGTGAGCGAGGCTGGAGTACGCACTGATCCTGAGAAGGTGGCTGCGGTAAGGGACTGGCCGACACCCACCAACGTGAAGGAGCTGCGGAGCTTCCTCGGGTTGTGCTCATACTACCGCAGGTTTGTGAAAGGCTTCGCTACGATTGCTGCACCACTGCACCTCCTGACGAAGAAGGGGCGCAAGTTTGAGTGGACAGCGGAAACTCAGGTTGCCTTTGAGAAGCTCAAGGAGGCCCTCATCAGCTCGCCCGTACTCACCTACCCAGACCCCTCTAAGCCTTCTAGACTGGATTGTGATGCCAGTGATGAAGGGATTGGTGGAGTGCTGTCCCAGGCATGTGCCGACATGGAACGGGTTGTGGCCTACTTCAGCAAGAAGCTCACCCCAGCCGAGAAAAACTATTGCGTGACCCGGAAAGAACTCCTGGCAGTAGTCAAGAGCCTTGACTTTTTCCATGCTTACCTGTACGGTGCAACTTTCACCATCCGCACGGATCACGCTGCATTGCGGTGGTTGAAGTCACTGAAAAACCCTGAGGGCCAGCTTGCTCGCTGGATAGGTAAACTAGAGCAGCATCACTACACTATTGTGCACCGATCTGAGCTAACACACGGTAACGCGGACAGCTTGAGCCGCCGCCCCTGCCTACCTGAGTGTCAACATTGCCTCCAGAGGGAAAGCGTCCAGAATATGTGCCGCCGCACTACAGTGGAACAGACAGCAGAGGTGCCATGGGAAGACTTGGGGAAACTGCAGCGGGAGGACCGAGATCTGAGACCAATTATGGAGTGGCTGAGTCAGTCGTCAACGCGACCTGGGTGGGAAGTAATCTCGAAAGAAAGCCCTACCACCAAGAATTACTATACTCAGTGGGACACTCTTCGGATGGACGACGGGGCGTTGCAGCGACGCTGGGTCTCTCATGATGGTCTTGACCACTACTGGTCCACGGTTCTACCTGTGAAGTCCTAGGAAGGCGTCTTGAAAGAAATGCACGACAGCATCACCAGCGGACACCTTGGGGTAAAGAAGACACTGAGTCGCCTGCGCCAAAGGTTCTATTGGGTTGGCATGAGGAAGGACGTGGAAGAATGGTGTCACGCGTGTGAGGTGTGTTGTGCAAAGAAGGGCCCCAAGAAGCGTCACCGTGCCCCATTGCAACTATACCAGGTTGGAGCCCCCATGGAACGGGTGGCAGTGGATATAGCAGGACCCTTGCCTCTGACGACGAACGGAAATAGGTACATCTGCGTCACAATGGATTACTTCACCAAGTGGCCGGAAGCCTACGCCATCCCTGACCAGGAAGCCACTACCATCGCCAAGGTTTTGGTGGAGGAGTTCTTCTGTCGCTTCGGTGTGCCTAACGAGCTCCATTCCGACCAGGGAAGGAATTTTGAGTCAACAGTCCTTGCTGAGTGCTGCAAGCTTCTGGGTATCAAGAAGACCCGGACCACCCCTCTGCACCCACAGTCAGATGGAATGGTGGAGAGGTTTAATTGGACGTTGGGCCAGGAGTTGGCCAAGCAGTGCAACAATGATCAGTCTTCATGGGATCAGAAGCTGCCTGCGCTCCTCATGGCCTACAGGTCTGCCGCCCATGAGACTACGGGGTATTCACCGGCAAAGCTGATGTTTGGACGTGAGCTGCAATTGCCGGTGGACCTATTGACAGGAAGGCCTCCTGGGGAAACCCTACCAAGGGACGCCTCCAGTTTTGCCCGTCAACTAGAGGAACGGCTGGAAGAGGTGCACCATCAAGTCCGTGGTGCCTTGAAGTTCTCCGGGGAGGCCATGAAGCGTGGTTACAATATGAGGGCAAGCCACGTTGACTTCAAGGAAGGAGACCAAGTCTGGCTTTACAACCCGCAGGGGAAGAAAGGACAGTCTCTGAAGTTACAGAGCCCCTGGGAAGGCCCTTATACTGTGCTAGAACGCCTCTCCGACGTGACTTACCGAATCCGGAGAACGGAAAGGACCAAGCCGAAAGTTGTCCACGTCAACCGCCTATGGAGGTACCACGGTCCGGGGAACTACACTTGGAACAACTACAGACACCCAGCAGCCGACGAAAACGCAAGGGACGTCCAGGACCGAGAGGAGGTCGACGACGACGTAGGCCTACTGGACCTTTCAGCCGAGGGAGATAACCTCCCGGCTTCGGCAGATGTTCCAGGGACACCCCAAGAAGCGGACGACGACGAGGCGCACCAGGAGACAGACGCGCAGGAGGCAACGAACAGAAGACAGAGACAACGCAGGCGTCCACAGCGATACGACGATTATTATGTTTTTGATTAATTTTCTTATGTTTGTATATAGTTAAGTGTGTGATCGGGACGATCACAATTAAGAGGGGGGGATAGTGTTGTGCTGGAAGCTTCCCCCGGCGTCCATGGGCCTCTAGAAGGCTCCGGGAGGAACGAGCAGGGGGGCGGGGAACAAGGCGAGCCGTCCGCGCCCCGCGGGGTGCGGTCAGACGCCAGGCGAGAAGTGTTGCCAACTCGCATATATTTTTGCTACATGTTCTTGTATGATCTAAAATATACTGTAACATTCTAGACTGTACTGTTCTGGATATATAGGAGAAGAGGGCGAGAGAGGGCCAGTCCCAGTCATAGTAAGCTAGAGGTAAGTGAAGAGTCAGAGTGAAGTGTACTACTAAGGAAGAATATTAAACTACAGAAGCTGTGCAAAGTGTTTACATATCTCCCTCCCACGGAGTCTACTGACGGCGACACGGAACCCAATTAACACGTCCGGTATAACTATATAACTATATAACTATATATATATATATATATATATATATATATATATATATATATATATATATATATATATATATATATATATATATATATATAAGGTAAAAGGTAAAAGGTAAAGTTGGGGGCATAGCAGCATGTGGCATCGGTGCTCATCTCCGTCGCATTGGCCCTTGAGCCTGTGGTGGGAGGAAGCCCATTACCCCGGGACACAGGGCCAGTGTGACATCTGGGTTATCACAGTTTACCTTCCCCAGGTTTCCATAGGTACCCATTTATCGACCAGCCCGAAAGGGAGGATGAACAGCTGGGTGAGCTGCACGCCGACTGAGCGGGCCAGGATCCGAACCCGGGTCCGCGGAGTAGTAGCCAGGCATGCTGACCACTAGACCATGGAGGCATATATATATATATATATATATATATATATATATATATATATATATATATATATATATCTATTTATATATATATATATATATATATATATATATATATATATATATATATATATATATATATATATATATATATATATATATATATATATATATACAGTAAAACCCCGATTATCCGAAAGCGGATTATCCGAAAAACCGGATTATCCGAAATTGATCTGGATAATGCAATTAATTTTTTTTTCTATACTAAAACGTTATAAAACATCAAAAATAAATAAAAGTAACTACATATGTACTATATTAACACATTTAAAATTGATAAGAACAGTTAAAATGAATATGCTTTCTAATACGTATTGCCGAAATAGCTTGAAACGAATAGATCAATGTATTAGACAAAAAACATTAAACAAACTCTCAACAACACCACGTCCGCACCTTCGCCCCAGCAAGGACGTAGGTGCGGCGAACGAACAAACTACTGCACGACTACTCTCCCACCGTACTCTCAAGACAACGACACAAACACGACTCCCCTCTCCACTCCATGCCACATTCCCCTTCCAACATACGAGTTGCGCGATAATATGAGTCATCATACTGTGTCTCCACCTGCACGATGCATCAAGGTCACACTTGCAAGCTTGCACAACCATTCACAATCGCACTCTGCAACATTCACAATTCAGATCTGCAACGCTCACAAGTATCAACATACACTGGTCCAGACAAGGAGACACAGACAAACATACAATAAAACATTTACATCACATGTTTTAAGCGTACTACTTTGTTTAGCGTAGCGTGTGTTTGTTTGGTTTCAAAATCAAAACGGCGGCCATAAATCCGGATTATCCGAAAAATCTGCTTATCCGAAAGAGGCTTCCCCCCTTCCATTTCGGATAATCGGGGTTTTACTGTATATATATATATATATATATATATATATATATGTATATATATATATATATATATATATATATATATATATATATATATATATATATATATATATATAAGGGTTGTTTGATTTAAATCAAGACTTAAATCAATTTTTTTTAGATCATTGATTTAAATCAATATTTATGTTATTTGATTTTTTTTAATATCATTGATTTAAATCTTGATGTTATTGCTGAGCAACAACACAAAATGGAGAAATAAACGAAGAAAACACTCAAACTTTGATATCAATGTTTTCCTTGTCAGCTTCACAAAAATTTTACCTGAGCTGGTTAGTTCGTTATATATATCTTCCATCAGCCACTCATGGTCCGTCCAGTGTCCTGGGGCAGAACAAGACACTGACCGCCTTTTTCACGGTATCTTGTTGAGGCAGAGTGATAGTTTCAAAAGTATTTTACAACATGAACCACATGTTCGTTTATGTTGCCAATTTCCTAACCATGAGCCAATACATTTAGAATATGTGCAGGGCAACCATCGGTTAGCTGGTACCTGGGGAAACCCGGGGAAGGTGCACTGTAGTATCCTGGATGTCATGCTGACCCAGTCCTGGGGTGATGGGTTCTTCTCACCAATGGTCAAGGGCCAATGCCATGGAGATGAACACTGCGGACTCGCTCAGCTGTAGCGTATGCCCCATATTTAAAGGAGCTGCCTCGTACAGGCCTACCGGCCTCTTGCAGACTCCTGCGTTCTTATGTTCTTATGTTCTTATGTTCTTATGTTCATTAATCTTTTGGTTGGCCCCAGCCAATTGGTATTGGTAGTGCAGGCAACTGTTTTATAGTGCCGCCATATTGCTTGGCTAATCCCCCCCTCCACCCCGAGCTTCACTTGGTCCTCTTTAGAGAGTTTCACTGGAGTCCGGTTGATGGGCAATCATGAGGACAGCATGTGGATAATCTTGGTCCCCTCCAAACACTCAAATGAACTAAAGAAAAGCTATTAAAAGGGACAAAAAACACCAACTATAGGGAGTGGCAGTAAAGGAAATATTTGAAATATATACCATACCCCTATTTTTTTAAAGAATCGCTTCACATTCATACATACATGGATCATCCACAGCCTTTTCTGATATTTTTGTTTGAAGCTGCATTCATCTTTGTGCAATTTCAGTGAGGACATGTCCAAAACATGACATGATATGGCTAGACTGTTAAGAAACTATACAAAGTTGTGGTGTGGTGCTGGCCAGTGGCTGGCTGGTTGTGGCTGGTCAGTCTTAGGACTGGCTCAAACACCCAGCCAGGTTACTTATGATGATAGAATATGATACAAAAATACTCCAACAAGTGTTTGAAATTAATGTACAGAATATAGAGGTTTACATTCATTGTAGAAAATGAAAGTGACTTACAAAATTTGGTCAGTGTTTTTGATAGTGTATGCAAAAAGAGAAAGCTGAAAGTAAATGTCAACAAAAGTAAGGTGATGGTTTGTGAGTGGAGTAGAAGTGAGGTTGTGGATTTTGTATGCCCATATCGAGCGGGTATTGAATGCGAAAAAGAATGCAAAATAATTTTGAATGGTGAAGAAATGGAGGAGGTTAATGAGTTTAAGTACCTTGGATCAGTTATGTGTAAGCATGGTGGTACAGAAGGAGAGACAAGAGAAAGGGCATTGCAAGGAAGAAAGGTGGTAGGGTCTTTGGGACGTATCATGAATGGCAGAAGTGTGAGCATGGAGATAAAGAAGGATTTGAGAAATACAATAATAGCATCAACCATCACATATGCAAGTGAAACATGGGCCTGGAATGAAAGTCAGAAAATGCAGGCAATGGAAATGAGTTATTTGAGAAGTGCATGTGGTGTGAGTAGAATGGATGGAATGAGTAATGAAAGGGTGTATGAGCGTTTTGGAATGGGTCACGTGGGTGAAGGGAAGAAGTGTGGAGTGGTGGAAGAAGTGAAGCGACAGACTTTCAAGTGGTTTGGTGACATGGAGCGAATGGAGGAGAGTAAAATGGCCAGGAGGGTGTATATGTGAGTGAGATTGAGGGGGGGAATGTTAGAGGACGACCTCCAGTGATATGGAGAGATAGGGTACAGGAGTACGTTAGGGAGAGGGGGGAAAGATCCATGAGAAACTTTGAGCAGGCAAGGAGGGAGTGCCTGAATAGAGAGAGATGGAAACTCTTCTGCCGTGGCCATCCCCTGGTGGGAGCTCCTAGGAGCAGGCGTCGATGAGATGATGACATTCATGTAATTATACTTTCATTAACAACAACACAAAATAAATAAAAAAAATAAAAAATTAAATGAAAAAATCTTATTTAAATAAAAAAATCGATTTTTATTATTTAAAAAACTTTTTAAAAAATCAACAACCCATATATATATATATATATATATATATATATATATAGAGAGAGAGAGAGAGAGAGAGAGAGAGAGAGAGAGAGAGAGAGAGAGAGAGAGAGAGAGAGAGAGAGAGAGAGAACCCAGCATTGTTTTTTACTATGATTATTTTACTATAATTACTAATAAAGTAATCATTGCGTTTCAGACACTCAAGGTTGGCTCTTCAAAATGGGGCTTTTTCAACATCCACCAAGAAATGCAAGAGGTAAGGCGTGTTCAGTATCTTGTTATCCTTGAATTTTTGTACTTTATTTTATCATTATACTGTTAGTTGTACGTGTTATAAAGATTAAACATTTAATCTCCAATTTCCCCTCAAAATTCAGTCAGTGCATTTTTATAATGTTTGATATTGTTAGGTGTGACTGCAGTGTGGTGATGTGACGTGTTTATTACTCACTCAGGAGGTGATGTGTTTATTACTCACTCAGGAGGTGATGTGTTTATTACTCACTCAGGAGGTGATGTGTTTATTACTCACTCAGGAGGTGATGTACTACTACTACTACTACTACTACTACTACAGTACTACCACCACTACTAGTACAATACTACCACTACTACTACTACTACTACTACTACTACTACTACTACTGTACTACTACTACTACTACTACCATTACTACTACTACTACTACTACTACTACTACTACTACTACTACTACTACATACTACTACTACTACTACTTTTTTTTACTACAACAAAAAGATACCTTCACCCATGTTTATTTTCCCGACACATATAATCATGGAGGGCTCCATAAATTGGAGATCATTAGCCCCAGCTCTGTTCGCTAATGACTGGCATCCAACCATATCACTATTACTACTTAGCACTAAATCTATACATAACACCTTATCCTCTCCTACTACTATTCCTTCACTACTCATGTCGCTCCCAACCCACCCTAATGTTACTCTCCACCACTGTGGCCTATATAGTCCATATTGGAAAAGTTGGTGGCTTTTGGGCCAGAGTGTCTGGTGCCCCTGAGACATAGGATGGCCGACCAGAGCAGGGAGAACGAGAGGTGACACCTCATCCAGGCGACAACGTGATTCTTTGGCAGATGCTTCTTTTCTGAGATCAGTTCCGCGAGTCGTTCGTAGAAGCATCGGGCCCTGGGATCCATCCCACCGGATGTGGTGAGGACGAGGGGAGTGAAGCTGCCCTGATCCACATGCTGGAGTCTTTTACCGTATGCCCTTGTCTTCTGCTCATTCCTGTGGTGGGCGGCTTCCAGGGGGAGCTCACAGTGACAAGCAGCCATTGGGTCGAATGTGCGGATGTCCATTAATGCCCGCTATCCGCGCACCCAGAATCTGCGGGCACTTGCATCAACCCGTGCCTCATGTGAAGTATTGGCCGTCCTGTATCTAAGGTGTTCGCCGTCCAGGGGGAATAGTGGCGGCTCGGTAGTGACATCTTGGCATACTTCGCCGAGCATTCTGGCTGTCAGATCCCTCACCTCATCGTGACGGATACAGATGAAGCCTCCCTTCTTGCATATCATGGTGTGAGTGACATCATTCGGTGTTCCACATGCACATAGATCAGGCAGCCCTTCAATCAGCCAGCCATATCTTACGTAGACAAATTCTTGTTTGTTGAGGCTGAAGCCTTTTATTCTGATAGGTAGTGACGTTAGCCAGAGAGGCGCCTGCCTCCTGTGCTATGTGGATTTTTCTGCACATATCTGTGGACAGTTTGAGTATTAGACGGTCGAGCTCATCCTATTGGGCCTGGTGTCTTTCTTCTGAGATTCTTCTTTTAATTTCTCGTATTTCACTTTGGTCTCTTTCGCCGTTTACCTCCTGAGCGATGATCCTGTTGATGAGTGATCTGGTAAGGCTGATGGAGTTTTGGTTCTCCTTATCAGCCAGCTTCTCAGGGTTGGTGATCCCCATTCCGCCCAGTCTTGGAGGAAGTGCTAGCATATCCCTCTCCTCCTCCCCCAAAGCATGAGATTTCACCAGCGCCGGTAAGAATACATTCTTGACTACTACTACTGTAGTGCGGCGACGGCCTGATGAACGAGCCTCCCATAACCCACTTAGCCAGTGGGGTACCTCTTTGGCCGACTCGGTAAGGAGTGGCTCTCCCGTCACGCTGGTCGCGGGTTCAATCCCAGGCAGCCGGGGAATACCCTCACTTTGTCTTGATTAATTTCTCGTGTTATTTCGATACACGCAGAGGCTGTGTTGAGAAATAGGAAGGATGGAAAATAAGCTTGTCGGGGCATTACACTACTACTACTACTACTACTACTTTTACTCTAGCTACTACTACTACTACTACTCAGTCAGCAGTCAGCGTGGAAATATCGATAGAAGATAGAAAGAGAGGCAACATCGCGACGGAATTTAAGAGGTAGAAGACTATCAGTAGGAGGAGGAGAGCTGATGAGACGAAGAGCCTTAGACTCCACTCTGTCCAGAAGAGCTGTGTGAGTGGAGCCCCCCCACATGTGAGATGCATACTCCATACGAGGGCGGACAAGGCCCCTGTATATGGATAGCAACTGCGCGGGGAGAAGAACTGGCGGAGACGATACAGAACGCCCAACCTTGAGGAAGCTGATTTAGCGAGAGAAGAGATGTGAAGTTTCCAGTTGAGATTTTGAGTTAAGGATAGACCGAGGATGTTTAGTGTTGAAGATGGCGATAGCTGAGTGTTGTCGAAGAATAGGGCATAGGTGTTTGGAAGATTGTGTCGAGTTGATAGGTGGAGAAATTGAGTTTTTGAGGCATTGAAGGACACAAGGTTCCTTCTGCCCCAATCGGAAATTATAGCAAGGTCTGAAGTTAAGCGTTCTGCAGCCTCCAGTCTGGAGTCGTGTACTTCCTGCTGAGAGGGTCTTCTATTGAAAGAAGTTGAATAATGCAGAGTGGAGTCGTCGGCGTATGAGTGGACAGGACAGTTTGTTATGGAAAGAAGATCATTGATGAATAACAGGAAGAGAGTGGGTGATAGGACAGAGCCCTGTGGAACACCACTGTTGATAGGTTTAGGGGAAGAACAGTGACCGTCTACCACCGCAGAGATAGAATGGCTGGATAGGAAACTGGAGATAAAGGAACATAGAGAGGGATAGAATCCGAAAGAGGGCAGTTTAGAAAGCAAAGACTTGTGCCAGACTCTACCGACGGCTTTCGATATGTCTAGCGCAACAAAGAAAGTTTCAATGAAACGGCTAAAAGAGGATGACCAAGAGTCAGTTAAGAGAGGAAGAAGATCGCCAGTAGAACGCCCCTTGCGGAACCCATACTGGCGATCAGATAAAGGGTTAGAAGTGGAAAGGGGCTTTTGAATCTTCCGGTTAAGGATTGATTCAAAAGCTTTAGATAGACAGGAAAGTAAAGCTATAGGGCGGTAGTTTGAGGGATTGGAACGGTCACTCTTCTTAGGCACAGGCTGTACGAGGGCATACTTCCAGCAGGAAGGAAAGGTAGATGTTGATAGGCTGAGACGAAATTGTTTAACCAGGCAGGGTGTCAGCACAGAAGCACAGTTTTTAAGGACAATAGGAGGCACTCCATCAGGTCCATAAGCCTTCTGAGAGTTGAGGCCAGAGAGGGCATAGAAAACATCATTTGTAAGAATCTTAATAACAGGCATAAAGGAGTCAGAGAGGGGGATGAGTAGGAGGAATATGCCCAGAATCGTCCAAGGTGGAGTTCTTACAGAAAGTTTGAGCGAAGAGTTCAGCCTTAGAGACAGATGAGACGGCATTGCTGCCGTCAGGGTTAAGGTGAAGAGGGAAAGAGGAAGAAGTAAAATTGGAGGAAATATTTTTGGCTAGATGCCAGAAGTCACGGGAAGAAGTAGAAGAAGCAAGGTTTTGACATTTTCTATTTATAAAAGAAGTTTTGGTAAGTCGGAGAATAGATTTGGCACGATTCCGGGCTAAAATGTATCATAGTTAGCGGGAGTTTGAAGGCTCTGGAACCTTTTGTGAGCTGCCTCTCTATCTTTAATAGCACGAGAACAAGCATGATTAAACCATGGCTTTTTAACATGAGGAGTAGAAAAAGAACGTGGAATGTATGCCTCCATTCCAGAGACAATCACCTCTGAGATGCGCTGGGCACACACAGAGGGGTCTCTCTCCTGGAAGCAGTAATCATTCCACGGGAAATCGGAAACGTACATCCTTAGGTCGTCCCACCGAGCTGAAGCAAAATGCCAGAAGCATCGCCTCTTTAGTGGGTCCAGAGGATGTACAGGAGCGATAGGGCAGGAAATAGAAATAAGGTTATGATCGGAGGAGCCCAACGGAGAGAACAGTTTGACAGAGTAAGCAGAAGGATTAGAGGTAAGGAAGAGGTCTAGAATGTTGGGCCTGTCTCCAAGACGGTCGGGAATACGTGTAGGGTGCTGAACCAACTGCTCTAGGTCGTTGAGGAGAGCAAAGTTGTAGGCTTGTTCACCAGGATGATCAGTGAGAGAGGATGAAAGCCAAAGCTGGTGGTGAACATTGAAATCTCCTAAGATGGAGATTTCAGCGAAGGGAGAGTGAGTCAAGATGTGCTCCACTTTAGAATTCAAATAGTCAAAGAATTTTACATAGTTAGTAGAGTTAGGCGAGAGATAAACAGCACAGATGTATTTAGTAATAGAATGACAATGAAGTCTTAGCCAGATGGTGGAAAATTCACCACCACCACCACCACCACTACTACTACTACTACTACTACTACTACTACTACTACTACTGCTGCAGTCTACCATTACTACTACTACAATACCACCACCACCACCACCACTACTACTACTACTACTACCTTTTTTTTTATACTATTACATAAATGATACCTCCACCCATGTTTATTTTCCTGACACATAATCATGGAGGGCTCCTTAGCTTGGAGGTCATTAGCCCCAACTCTGTTCGCTAATGACTGTGGCATCCAACCATATTACTAATACTACCTAGCACTAAATCACCTATCATCTATTACGTCCAGATCCCCCTTTCCTTCCCTACTCAAGTCACTCCCGACCCACCCTAATGTCACTCTCCACCACTGTGGCTTCATAGTCCATATTGGAAATGTTGGTGGCTTTTGGGCCAGAGTTTCTGGTGCCCCTGAGACATAGGATGGCCGACCTGAGCAGGGAGAACGAGAGGCGACACTTCATCCAGGCGACACCGTTGCTCCTTGGCTGATGCTTCTTTTCTGAGATTAGTTCCGCGAGTCATGTGTAGAAGCATCACTACTACTACTACTACTACTACTACTACTACTACTACTACTACTACCACCACTGCCATTACTACTACTACTACTACTACTACTACCTCCACCCATGTTTATTTTCCCGACACATAACCATGAAGGGCTTCATAGCTTGGAGGTCATTAGCCCCAACTCTGTTCCCTAATGAGTGTGGCATCCAACCATATCTCAATACTACTTAGCACTAAATCTATACATAACACCCTATCATCTATTACATCTAAATCCCGCTTTCCCTCCCTACTCCTGTCACTCCCGACCCACCCTAATGTCACTCTCCACCACTGTGGCTTCATAGTCCATATTAGAGATGTTGGTGGCTTTTGGGCCAGAGTGTCTGGTGCCCCTGAGACATAGGATGGCCGACCTGAGCAGGAAGAATGAGAGGCGACACCTCATCCAGGCGACAACGTCGCTCCTTGGCTGATGCTTCTTTTCTGAGATCAGTTCCGCGAGTCGTGCACAGAAGCATCGGGCCCTGGGACCCATCCCGCCGGATGTGGTGAAGATGAGGGGGTTGAAGTTGCCCTGATCCATATGTTGGATTCTTTCACTGTATACCCTTGTCTTCTCCTGCTCGTTCCTGTGGTGGGTGGCTTCCAGGGGCAACTCACGGTGACAGGCAGCCATCGGGTAGAATATGCGGATGTCCATGAACGCCCCCTGTCCGTACACCCAGAATCCGCGGGCAGTTACATCAACCCGTGCCTCCTGTGAGGTACTGGCTGTCCTCTACCGAAGGTGTTCGCCGTCCAGGGGAAGTAGTACCGATTTGGTAGTGACGTCTTGGCATACCTCCCCGAGCATGTTGGCTGTCAGATCCCTCACTTCATTGTGTCGAATACAGAGGGAGCCTCCCTTTTTACATGTCATGGTGTGGGTGACATCATTTGGTGATCCACATGCACAGATCAGGTAGTCCCTCAATCAGCCAGCCATATCTCAGAACAACGGCTTCGACAAATTCTTGTTTGTTGAGGCTGAAGCCTTTTGCTCTGATTGGTAATGATGTTAGCCAGTTAGAGGCACCTGCCTCCTGTGCTGTATGTATTTTTCTACTCATTTCTGTGGACAGGTGGTGTGTAAGACGGTCCAGCTCGTCTTTTTGGACCTGTTGCCTTTCTTCTGAGATTTTTCTTTTAATTTCTCTTATTTCTGTTTGGTCTATCTTGCCCTCTGCCTCCTGAGCGATGATCCTGTTGATGAGTGATCTGGTAAAGCTAATGGAATTTTGGTTCTCCTTATCAGCCAGTTTCTCAGGGTTGGTGATCCCCATTCCACCCAGTCCTGGAAGAAGTGCTAGCATAACCCTCTCCTCCTCCCCAAAGCATGAGATTTCACTAGCGCCGGCAAGAATACATTCTTGACGGCATTTTCCAGTGGTCGGAGGAGTGGACTGATGCCGGGGATGGTGCACATCAGGAACGTCCACCGATGTTGGATGCCGTGGGTGTACGCTGAATAGGCAGCGTGTGGCTCAGTCTTGGCAATGGCAGACAAAGCTTCTTTTTCCTTCACCCATTCAGCTACTTTGTCTCCTACGTACTCCTTCTTATATAACTCTGTCCTAATCACTGCACCTAGGTGTCGTTGTCCGTCCTTTGTCACAATGATCCCACTTCCTCTAAAAGTTTCTGCGGCATGGTCATAATGTTCAGGTTTGACAATAAGGACAGACTTGGTGGCGTTAGGGATGTATCCTATCTCAGGGCAGGCGGTGTTCACAGTGTCCCACCACCCTTTTAAGTCAGAGATTTTACCAGCACCTGAGAGGTCATCCGCATAAGCCACCTGTTTCACCCATGTTTTTGCGTATGCGATTTCATTTTGGAGGACTGGTAGGCCCAGGGCGTACATATATAGCCATGGCTATTGGGTCACCTTGTGTTGTTCCCTCAGATGATTTTAACACTTTCACTTTTCCACTGTGGCTATTTATATATAAGTCGGTCGGGTATGTATAGGTATTTTCGAAGTACATAGCTAAGCTAGGGCACTTGGTTTTAATGTTGTGTATCATAGTCTTTCTATTTATTGTGTTGAAGGCATTCTTGGCGTCAACAAGAAGCACTGCTTCGCACTCCACGTGGTCAAATATCTCCCACATGGCATGGACGGCTGCTTCTCCTCCTGCCTGCTGCCCCGCACAAACTTGGAGGTTCCCTGCTGCCATTCTCACATCTTCTTTGACGACAGCCATGATGCATTTGCCCACAATGCGCCGCAGGACTTCTCCGACTCCTATAGGCCTGCATCCCGGCCTCTTGTCCAGGGGAATGAGGCGGCATGCAGTCAGGGCGTCCACATAATGGCAGCTGGAGGAGGCGAGTTTTCTTGCCATTGCTGCAATGGTGTTGTGCAGGTCACCAGCTGCATTGCCAAAGTTGGCGCTGCTCAGCAAGCTTCGCCATCCCCGTGCATCAAGTCCTGAGGATCCCGCGCTGCCATGAGTCTAGAGGGCCTTCTTCCACACCATCTCTCCTGTTATCCTTTCATATATAACTGGATTCGGTGGTTGATGACATCCTGCCAGTTTCAGTCCCTTCAGGTCACTTGGTGGAGGATGTTTTCCCTACTACTAATACTACTACAGGTAACTCGATTTACGCGAGTTTGGTTTACGCGTTTTTAAAATAACGCGGGGTCCAAAATCCAATTAAATGTTTAATTTACACGTTTTTTCACTTATACGCGATATTTTATGGAGTGGACACCAGATGTCTCACGCAACTGGACTCACACAGCGCCGCGGCCACACAGCTGAGCTCAGTTCTTCCCGCGCGCCACTTGAACAACAATACAGTACCCACGCTGCCACGCTACTCAACAATAGGGGTGGACAGGTACCGGTACCAGTACCGGTACTAACGGCACCAGCTATACGGTACGGTACCGGTACCAGACTTCTCGGTACCGGTATCAGACTGCTCGGTACCGGTACCAGACTGCTCGGTACCGGTACCAATACTAGCCAGTCGCTCATGGTGTCCCTCATTTCTTCCTCACACTAGTGAGGCTGAGTGCCTGAGTTGATATTTTTTCTCTCTCTCTCTCTCTCTCTCTCTCTCTCTCTCTCTCTCTCTCTCTCTCTCTCTGAGACCTACCTCTTGTTTGATTTACATTGTTTTTGATTTACGCGACCTCTTCAAGGACACAATACTCGCGTAAATCGAGAGTTACCTGTACTGCTACTACTACTGCTACTACATCTACTTCTTCTACTACTACTACTTCTTCTTCTACTACTACTACTACTACTACTACTGCTACTACTACATCTACTTCTTCTACTACTACTACTTCTTCTTCTTCTACTACTACTACTACTACTACTACTACTACTACTACTACTACTACTACTACTATAGCAACTACTACTACTACTACTACTACAACTGGCTTCTACTACTACAGCAACTACTACTACTACTACAGCAACTACTACTACTACTACTACCAGTACTACTACTACCACTACTACTACTACTACTACTATGACTACTACTACTATGATTACTACTACTACTACTACTACTACTAAAAAAAAAAAAAAAAAAATCCATACAAACTATATACTACTGTTAGCACCACCATTACAGCTACAAGTTAGTGGTGGTGGGCGGCGGTGCGGGAGGATGTGCGACAGCCGCCAAGTTCTCCTCCAAGCTGGGTCAGGGCAGTGTTGCAGTCATTGAGCCAGCTGATGTGAGTCTGGCTTTTACGTCCATTACCTGGACATAGAGGGACCACAGTATTACTTAAGTATTGCTAATTTATCTTTAGAGTGTATAGCGACCATTTTAAGGGCACTAATTTACTATTTCATTATGGTTATTTTATATGGTTGAGATTGTATGATTAATGGCTACAAAACAGCGACTTAGCTACTATTTGTTTTGCTGCCCAGGACAGAGAAAAATACCTGTGACTCTTGAGATACTCCACTTAAGTTAATTTTTTGCAGCACCTCCATTATGTAAATGAAGCACTAGATTTGAGCTTGGGCTGGGATGGAGTGGGAGGTGTGGTATGGATGTGAGAGCTAATTATGTCAAGTCTGAAGTGGTGGAGTGGGTGTAATTTATAATCTTTTCAGTAGGGTTGAACATGTTATAATGTGTAAGGAATCTGTGAGTCAGAAAGAAGGCATGGGGTGGACAGGTTGATCTGAAAAATACATGAGAGATAGACAGATTGACAGATGAAGATTAATTAATTAATTCTTGAGATAAGTTCATGAGTATATATACATTGATTGATTGTTATTAGTATAAACACTGAGTAAGTTCTGAAATCCATCATTACTTTTTCAATAAGAAACAGTGAAACAAGCAGCATAAAAATTATGATTGTCACATGTTACCACAGACCACAGTGAAAAGTTCTCATGGTACTACCATGATGCTGCATAGTGGTGTGTGTGTATATCTACCTAGTTGTGACATACGGGAAAAGAGCTACGCTTACGCTGTCCCGTCTCCATATCCTCTCTTATCCAACTTTTCCTTAAAATCATGAATGTTTCTTGCACAAACCACCTCCTCCTCCAGTCTATTCCATAGCTCAATGCTTCTGTTTGGGAAGCTAAACTTTTTCACATCTCGCCTGCACGTGGTCGCCCTCAACTTCTTTCTATGTCCTCTCGTTTCTCTCTCGTTCCACACACACAGGTCCTCTCTGTCCAGATTCTCCACCCCGCTCACCACCCTGTACACCGCTATCAGGTCTCCTCTCTCTCTTCTTCTCTCTAGGGCTGTGAGCCCCATGCTATTGAGTCTCTCCTCATACGTCCGATCCCTAAGTTCCGGTACCATCTTAGTTGCCACTCTCTGCACTCTTTCCAGCTTTCTAATGTTCTTCTTTTCGTTAGGAGACCAGACCACTGCTGCATACTCCAACCTTGGCCTTATCATTGTAACTATTATTTTCTTCATCAACTCCTCGTCCAAATACACAAATGCCGTCCTTGTGATCCTCAACAAATTCATAGTTTGTCCCGTTATCCTGTTGATGTGTTTGTCCGGTGACATGTTCTCTGAGATAGTCACTCTCAAATCTTTTTCTTCCATTCCTCTGCATATTATCTCACTTCCCATCTTATAATCGTATTCACATCTTCTACCGCTCCTACCAAACTCTATTTTTTTACATTTCCCAAGCTTGAACTCCATCTGCCATGTACCACTCTGCTCCCATATTTTATCTAGGTCCCTCTGCAATGCCTCACAGTCCTTCACATCATTCACTTGTCTCAATAGCTTTGCATCATCTGCAAACAAACTCACATAGCTGGTCACTCCGTCCACCATATCATTTATATAAACAGCAAACATTATTGGCGGCAGCACTGAACCTTGTGGGACCCCACTCATCACAGGGCACCATTTGGAAACCCTGTCCCTAATTATTGTCCTCATTTCCCTGTTAAACAGTTAGGAAGGCCTCCAGCCACTTAATCAGTCCATCACCCACTCCACCCCTATTTTTAATTTTCCAAATTAGTCTTCTGTGCAGTACTTTGTCAAATGCCTTTTTCAAATCCAGGTACACTCCATCCCCCCAGCCTTCTCTCTCTTGTAATAAATCTGTCACCCTTGAGTAGTAACATTACAAGTTGGTGACACAAGATCTCCCTCTCCTGAATCCAAACTGGCAATCCGAGATAATTTTCTCACTTTCAAAAAATCCGTCCACCTGTTTTTAATCAGCCTCTCGCATATCTTTGCAACCACACTAGTGAGTGATGCTGGTCTGTAATTTAATGGGTCCTCTCTCTTTCCTCCCTTAAAAATTGGTACTATGTTTGCTCTCTTCCAATCCTATGATACCCTTCCTTCCCTCAGGGAGGCGTTCATTATGGAGTGCAGTTTCTCTGCAAGTTACTCACTACATTCTTTCAAGATACACCCTGACACTCCATCCTGCCCCGTCGCTTTTCTTACATCCAGCTTGTTCAAGCTTTCCTTGACCTCCTGCACCATTAACTGTATCTCCTGCATAACCCTTCCTCTTTCCTGGCCCGGTGGTTGTACGAATTCGTCTTCTTTTGTGAAAACTCTATGAAAGCCATTGTTCATCACTTCTGCCATCTCTGCTGGGTCCTCATATGTAGTTCCATCCATTTTCTGTTTATCGATTGTTTCTTTATTCTTCAATTTGCCATTCACATGTCTATAGAATAGTTTAGGTTGGTCTTTGCACTTGTCTATTGTATCTTTTTCATATGTCCATTTTTCTTCTCATCTAATATTTGTATATTCGTTCCTTGCTTGTTTGAAATCGTTCCACGAGTTGATTCTTCTTCATCTCCTCCATCCCTTCCAAGCTTCCTTCTTTCTCTTTCTAGCCGCCTCGCGTCTTTTGTTAAACCACTCCTTTTTAAAAAACATCCTATTTGGTTACCTTAGGGACATATCTATTCTTGGCTTCCTTGTATAGCTTTAAAAACTCTTCCCACTTGTCTTGTGTACTCTTGGCTTTGTACAGCCCACTCCAATTTGCATTTTCAAAAATAGTTCTTATATTAACAGTCAATTGTTCTCTCTTCTTTTACTTCAAATTCCACAACTGCATGGTCACTCTTTGCTATTGGACAATCTATTTTGATATTTTCTGTTACTTCTGGTTCCTTGCTAAAAACCAGGTCAAGTCTTGATGCCTCGCCATCTTTCCCGAATCTAGTATGTGTGTGTGTGTGTGTGTGTGTGTGTGTGTGTAGAGTCAATATTAGCATCACTAACCTGGAGTGTGGGCCTACAGATGCACTACTACCAGCCCATGTGGACAATGGTGGGGGGCGGCATGAAGAATTTTAAGGATTCAGGGCGTCCCATGAGTCAGGTGAGTCCATCCATTACCTATTTGTCACACCTGGGGGCAGGGGCAGCTGAGGGAGGGAGGGAACATGTCAGTGCACTTAATGAACTGTGTAGGCAGAAGAACAGGATGATATGCAGTGTAGCAAGGGAACACTCAGGTATACATAACAGCGATGGTTCATCTGATAATGCAAATTATGAACTGTGTGAGCATAAGTGCCGTACAGGAAGATCAAGAGAACATTAATAGATCTCTTAGTGACTTACCTCTTTTCCTCAGGTCCTCCCGAAGAAGGCAGACTGGATCAAACAAAGAGTAGTGGGCTTTGACCCTCACAACAACAAGGTCATGACGGAAGATGGCCAGGAGGTCAACTATGAATTCCTGGTTGTTGCCCTCGGCCTTCAGCTCAACTATAATCAGGTTGGTCAGTCTTGTTGGTATTACTTTTGCTGTTTATGCCCTCAGTCTATTATATGTACAAACTTCTGTATATTCAGTTGGCCCTCCCTATCTGTTGGGTTGGCATTCATGGCTTTGACCAGCTGCAGTTCGAAAATAAAACAATAAATCAAATAAATCAAGAATGTTTCCCAAAAGGAATCAGTTGGTAGTGTAGTCCGTATGATTTACGTGGGTTTTAGTGCATAGTTATTATAGTACATTAGAAGTGGGTTTTCAAGTAATGAACATGCATAGGGAAAAATCCTGTCATTTTATATAAGCTTCCTAAATATCTCCAGTTTTTGCAGAGCTGCTGTAGTCCTAAACCCTGTGAATAGGATGGACTGACTGTGTACCTTTGTAAAAGTTAATCCATTTAAAAGTCAACTACCACACTAAACTATGATATACATACCTTAACCTGGTAGCAGCGATGGGCCAAATTTGTGGCTTTACCGTGTAGCAGTGACAGGCCAAATTTGTGCCATGATATAGACCCCCCCAAAATAGATGATACATAAACCGATCACAAATGCTTTGATATATATTATGAAATGGTTTGTGTGAGTGATGATTTTTTTTTAATTTTTCTCGCTTAGAGGGACCATTAAGAAACATGATCCCCGCCAGTGGCGTACCGAGGGGGGGGGCCATGGGGCCATGGCCCCCCCCCTTTTGCAAAGAAAAATAATAATGAATAAATAAATGTTACAGGAAAATAATAGGAATATGTATATTAGTATTATGATTACGAATGTGTGTGTGTGTGTATTTACCTAGTTTACCTAGTTGTAGTTTTACAGGGCCTGGGCATTATGCTCGTGTGGTCCCGTCTCCGTGTCTGCATTTATCCAACTTATCTTTAAAGCTTTGCACACTCCTCGCTGATACTATATCCTCGCTCAGACTGTTCCAAACCTCTACATTTCTTTGCGGGAAGCTATACTTCTTTGTGTCTCTCAAGCATCTCCCCTTTCTCAATTTTTTACTGTGTCCTCTTGTATTTCTGCTTATGTTTCCTTCTGTTAGTAGCAGTTCTTCATTATCTACTTCATCTATTTTGTTTAATAATTTATAAATTTGGATTAGGTCTCCCCTTTCTCTTCTTTGTTCCAGTGTTGTTAAGTTCATTTCCTTTAATCTTTCCTCGTATATTAATCCCTCCAACTCTGGGACCATTTTTTATGCCATCCTCTGTATTCTTTCTAGTTTCTTTATATGCTTCTTCTTATGGGGAGACCACACTACCTCTGCATATTCTAATTTTGGTCTAATCATGGTAGTGATTAGCCTTCTCATCATGTCCTTGTCCATGTAGTTAAATGCTACTCCAATATTTCTCACCAAGTTATATGTGTCTCTAAAGATCCGATTTATATGACTCTCTGGTTGATTATCATCCCTCATCACTACTCCCAGATCTCTCTCTTCATGCACTTTTTTTAATGTTTCACCATTTCCCATTTTGTATATCCAGATTGGTCTTGTTTCACTTTTACCCATTTCCATAACATGACATTTTTTCACATTAAATTCCATCTCCCAATCCATACTCCATTTCCAAATTGTGTATAGGTCTTCTTGCAATATTTCACAATCTTTGTTTCTTATATGTTTTTGTAATTTAGCGTTGTCAGCAAATAGGTTTATGTAGCTATTAACTCCTTCAGCCATGTCATTTACATATACCAGGAAGATTATCGGTGCTAATACTGAACCCTGTGGTACTCCGCTTTCTACATTTCTCCATTCTGATTTTATGTCCTTGACCACAGTTCTCATCTCCCTTCCCATTAGGTAGCTTGCCATCCATTTTTTCATATTTCCTTTCAATCCTCCTTTATTTTCCAGTTTCCATAATAGTCTTGTATGTGGAACTTTGTCAAAGGCCTTTTTCAAATCTAGATAAATACAATCAACCCATCCATCCCTTTCCTGTGTTCTGTCTGTCACTCGAGTAAAAACTGAGTAAGTTTGTAACACATGATCAGCCCTTTTGAAATCCATATTGTTTGCTGGTAATTAACTTATGCTCTTCTAGAAATTTAGTCCACTGCTTCTTTATTATTTTCTCACATATTTTGCACAAAACACTTGTCAGGGATATGGGTCTGTAGTTTGAAGGTTCATCTTTCCTTCCACTTTTATATATGGGGACCACTTCAGCCCTTCTCCACTCATTGGGCACTGTACCTGTTGCTACTGAGCATCTTATGATGTCATATATTGGAACAATTAATTCATCACTACATTTTTTTTAAATATACCCAGAGACTCCATCCGGTCCTACTGCTTTTCCCTCTTCTAGTTCTCCCAGTAATTTATAGATCTCTTCTTTGTTTACCATAATCTCTTCCATATGAACTTCTATTTTATTCTCTTGTGGCTCAATAAAGATTGTTTCTTTGGTAAAGACTTGCTGGAATTTTCTATTTAATAACTCAGCCATACCTTTAGGGTCATTGACTTCCACATTCCCGTCTCTCAGTCTTTCTATTGTTTCTTTCGGTTTAGTCTTCCCATTTATAAATCTGTAAAACAACTTAGGCTGTTCTTTGTATTTTTCCACAATATCCTTCTCATATCCCTTTTCTTCTTCTTTCCTTATTTTCACATATTCATTTCTCACCATTCTGAAGTCTTCTTTGTTTCTTTGATTCTTCCTTCATTTTAATCTTTTCCATGCTTTGTCCCTTTTTTCTTTTGCGTTTGCACATTTGGCATTAAACCAGTCCTTCCTACCCTTAACTTTGGGTCTGTATACGGGTACATATTTTTTGACACCAGTGTTGTAGGCTTCCATAAAGATATACTTTTCTTGTACTTTATTTTTTCTCAGTAACTCATTCCATTCCACTTTCTCGTAAAACTTCCGAAGGTTTTCCATGTCTGTCTTAATATAGTTTAGCCTGTTTGATTTGTAAGATTCGTCCTCTTTAGTAACCTCCACTTCTGTATCAATCTCTATGGTTACATGATCACTCTTGCCTAGTGGACATCCATACCTTAGTTCATCCTTGATGTATATTCCTTTTGTTAGTACTAGGTCCAGTCTTCCCGGTTCATCGTCACTTCTATATCTTGTATGTTCATTCACTCTTTGTATCATAAGATTTTCCATCATCAATCTTAGGAAACTATCTCCCAATGCGTTATCTACACTATTACTCTCGAATATCTCCCAGTCAATCTCTTTACAATTGAAGTCACCAACTAGCATAACTTTTTTGTTTTTCTTAAGCATTTTGCTTAAACTCCGTATAGTGTCATTGATCATAGTGTCGTGCTCTTCCTTACACCAAGAGTTTGTTTTAGGTGGTACATATGCGGTTATAATTGTCAACCTTTCCTTGTTTTTGGTTTCCACATTTACTTTCGCAATTTCAGCTTTACCTTCTCCATATTCTACTGCTTTCACTGCCAAGTCCTTTTTTGTCATTATCATCACTCCACCTTCCCCTTTGCCCATTCTATCTTTCCTCCATATATCATAGTTTTTATTTATCTCTAATTTAATAGCTTCGTTCAGTTTGGTTTCCGTTAAGCATACGATCATTGGTTCTTTCTCCTTTATGAAATCTTGCAGTTCCAATTTACTAGTTATTAATCCATCTACATTTGTATACATCACTCTTAAACATTTACTCTTATCTATCTTTTCTAACTTTCGTTCTTCTTTATCCTCTCTCTTGTGTACCACTTTCTGATTCAGTCCCCTACTATTCTCCAAAAAAATATCTCCTTTTCTTCCACAGATCTTTCATTATTCTTCTCCTTCGCCTCTGCTAGTAGTTCGTTCCATTTCCTTCTTTCTTCTTCATTTCTATTTTTCTTTATGTATATATCCTTGCAATCTTCTGTTTCCTTTAATTTAGTTGTTCTGTACAAAATATCCTCAGCCGCTTTCTGTGATCTTAACTTTATTTTTATTGGCCTGGTCTTTCCTTCTGTGTATGGACCCATCCTGTGGATTTCCTCCACCTCTTCCTGAATACTTTGTCGCTCGTCATCATTTAAATTTTTTAGTAGGTCCTTAATTGATTTCAATTCCTCTTTATCTCTTTTAGGCTTATATGTGATCGTCTTTTCCTTCAAACCAAATACTATCACACTCTTCTTCTTGTCTGCAACTTCCCTGACTAGTTCTTCATTTTTCTTTATTACCTTAACCACTTCCTTTTCTACATCTTCCTTATCTTCTTTCATTTGTTGCTCGATTACCCCTCAAAGATTCACATTTGCTTTCTTACTCTCCACTTTCCAGGTCTTCATTTCACCCAATACCTCCTCCCTGACTCTTTCCTCCTCCTGGGTGACTAATTTCTTTAAACTTTCATTTTCCTTTATAACCTCTCCCAGTCCATCTTTCATCAACTTTTCATATTCTGCCACTTTTCCCTTCAACTGTGTGTGGAGTTGAGAGCTCAGTGGCACTGAGTGACCGAGTTATTTCCCCTTTGGTTTTGTTTTGAGTTAATGGTAGGATATAAGGTGTGCTCTGAGTGAAAAAAAGTAAGGTGTTAAATGATGGGTTTATAAAATTGTGTGTAGAGTGCGATGTCAAGCTGTCAACTGATAGCGGCGGGAGACAGGAAGAAGAGGAACACGAGATTGGGATGGCTTTTTTTTTTTTTTTTTTTTTTTTACAACAAAGGAGACAGCTCAAGGGCACAAAAAAAGGAAACAATAATAAAAAAAAAAAACCCGCTGCTCGCTGCTCCTAAAAAAGAATCAAAAGAGGTGGCCGAAAGAGAGGTCAATTTCGGGAGGAGAGGTGTCCTGATACCCTTTTCTTGAAAGAGTTCAAGTCGTAGGCAGGAGGAAATACAGATGAAGGAAGATTATTCCAGAGTTTACCAGCGTGAGGGATGAAAGAGGGAAGATGCTGGTTAACTCTTGCATAAGGGGTTTGGACAGTATAGGGATGAGCATGAGTAGAAATTCGTGTGCAGCAGGGCCACGGGACGGGGGGAGGCATGCAGTTAGCAAGTTCAAAAAAGCAGTCAGCGTGGAAATATCAATAGAAGATAGAAAGAGAGGCAACATCGCGTCGGAATTTAAGAGGTAGAAGACTATCAGTAGGAGGAGGAGAGCTGATGAGACCAAGAGCCTTAGACTCCACTCTGTCCAGAAGAGCTGTGTGAGTGGAGCCCCCCCACATGTGAGATGCATACTCCATACGAGGGTGGACAAGGCCCCTGTATATGGATAGCAACTACGCGGGGGAGAAGAACTGGCGGAGACGATACAGAATGCATCAACCTTGAGGAAGCTGATTTAGCGAGAGAGGAGATATGAAGTTTCCAGTTGAGATTTTGAGTTAAGGATAGACCGAGGATGTTTAGTGTTGAAGATGGTGATAGCTGAGTGTTGTCAAAGAATAGGGGATAGGTGTTTGGAAGATTGTGTTGAGTTGATAGGTGGAGAAATTGAGTTTTTGAGGCATGGAAGGACACAAGGTTCCTTCTGCCCCAATCGGAAATGATAGCAAGGTCTGAGGTTAAGCATTCTGCAGTCTCCAGTCTGGAGTTGTGTACTTCCTGTTGTGATGGTTTTCTATTGAAAGAAGTTGAATAATGCAGAGTGGAGTCGTTGGCGTATGAGTGGACAGGACAGTTTGTTATGGAAAGAAGATCATTGATGAATAACAGGAAGAGAGTGGGTGATAGGACAGAGCCCTGTGGAACACCACTGTTGATAGGTTTAGGGGAAGAACAGTGACCGTCTACCACGGCAGAGATAGAACGGCCGGAAAGGAAACTAGAGATAAAGGAACAGAGAGAGGGATAGAATCCGAATGAGGGCAGTTTAGAAAGCAAAGACTTGTGCCAGACTCTATCGAAGGCTTTCGATATGTCTAGCGTAACAGAGAAAGTTTCACCAAAACGGCTAAGAGAGGATGACCAAGAGTCAGTTAAGAGAGGACGAAGATCGCCAGTAGAACGCCCCTTGCGGAACCCATACTGGCAATCAGATAGAAGGTTAGAATTGGAAAGGTGCTTTTGAATCTTCCGATTAAGGATTGATTCAAAAGCTTTAGATAGACAGGAAAGTAAAGCTATAGGGCGGTAGTTTGAGGGATTGGAACGGTCACCCTTCTTAGGCACAGGCTGTACAAAGGCATACTTCCAGCAGGAAGGAAAGGTAGATGCTGATAAGCAGAGACGAAAGAGTTTGACCAGGCAGTTAGTCAACATGGAAGCACAGTTTTTAAGGACAATAGGAGGCACTCCATCAGGTCCATAAGGCTTCTGAGAGTTGAGGCCAGAGAGGGCATAGAAAACATCGTTTGGAAGAATCTTAATAGCAGGCATAAAGGAGTCAGAGGGGGGATGAGTAGCAGGAATATGCCCAGAATCATTCAGGGTGGAGTTCTTACAGAAAATTTGAGAGAAGAGTTCAGCTTTAGAGACAGATGAGACGGCAGTGCTGCCGTCAGGGTTAAGGAGAGGAGGGAAAGAGGAAGAAGTGAAATTGGAGGAGATATTTTTGGCTAGATGCCAGAAGTCACGGGAAGAATTAGAAGAAGCAAGATGTTGACATTTTCTATTGATAAAAAAAGTTTTGGTAAGTCGGAGAATAGATTTGGCACGATTCCGGGCTGAAATGTAAAGGTCATAGTTAGCGGGAGTTCGTAGGCTCTGGAACCTTTTGTGAGCTTCCTCTCTATCTTTAATAGCCTGAGAACAAGCATGATTATACCAAGGCTTTTTAGCATGAGGAGTAGAAAAAGAACGTGGAATGTATGCCTCCATTCCAGAGACAATCACCTCTGAGATGTGCTGGGCACACACAGAGGAGTCTTTCTCCTGGAAGCAGTAATCATTCCACGGGAAATCGGAAAAGTACATCCTCAGGTCGTCCCACAGAGCTGAAGCAAAATGCCAGAAGCATCACCTCTTCGGTGGGTCCAGAGGATGTACAGGAGCGATAGGACAGGAAATAGAAATAAGGTTATGATCGGAGGAGCCCAACGGAGAGAACAGTTTGACAGAGTAAACAGATGGATTAGAGGTAAGGAAGAGGTCTAGAATGTTGGGCCCGTCTCCAAGATGGTCGGGAATAAGTGTAGGGTGCTGAACCAACTGCTCTAGGTCGGTGAGGAGAGCAAAGTTGTAGGCTTGTTCACCAGGCTGGTCAGTGAAAGAGGATGAAAGCCAAAGCTTGTGGTGAACATTGAAATCTCCCAAGATGGAGATTTCAGTGAAGGGAGAGTGAGTCAAGATGTGCTCCACTTTAGAATTCAAATAGTCAAAGAATTTTACATAGTTAGTAGAGTTAGGTGAGAGATAAACAGCACAGATGTATTTAGTAATAGAATGACAATGAAGTCTTAGCCAGATGGTGGAAAATTCAGGAGATTCAAGGTCGTGGGCAAGAGAGCAAGTGATGTCGTTGCGCACGTAGGCGCAACATCCAGCTTTGGATTGAAATTTAGGATAGAGATAATAGGAGGGAACAGAGTAGAGGTTGCTGTCAGTAGCCTCAGAAACCTGTGTTTTGGTGAGGAAGAGAAGATGAGGTTTAGAGGAGGAGAGATGGTGTTCCACAGAATGAAAATTAGAACGAAGACCACGAATGTTGCAGAAATTGATAAGGAGGAGGTTTGAGGAGTTATCAGGACACCTCTCAAGTCAGCAGCCAGAAGGAGAGTCCTCCCTGGGGGAATTTATGGTCCCCCCACCCCCAGGCGGGGACTCCGAGGAAGTGTTGTTTTTCGCCATTTTGAATTTTGAATTTTGGGAAAAGGTGTGTGTGTTGTGTGAATGTAGTGTGGTGTAGAAAGAGAGAGGAACTGTCTTTAGAGAGCATGCTGAACTGCTCTCTGGTGTTGATGAGACAAAAGGGAAACGGTTAGTGAGGACATGGGAAGGGTCTTTGAAGGGCTTCAGCACCCTCCTCGCTTCCCATATATCCTCACCGGGAGTAGCTCATGCCCGTTCGGTAGGTGTCTTCCTACCTCCTCCTCCATGGCAGAGAGAGAGAGCACGAAAGTCGTAAGTGTGCCTTCTCTCCTTCTTGCCTGTCAGATTTACTTGATTTTAGGTGTAAGGTGCAATCAAAGTGATTGGAGGACTATATAATTATACTGTAGAGGCACCAAGTGAATTTGTCTAGTGACAGTGGTGAGTATATACGTAATATGATTCTGTATTATGATGGGGAGAGTGGCAGGCAACACAAGACGCATATAGGACCTGTGAGGTCGACCTTTACCGCTATATTACCACTTTTAATGACCGTTTTGTGCTTGACAGAGGACAGTGTCGAGTGGCTGAGTAACTATTGTATGTTCAGCACTTGAACAGTGGAGCTGCTGAGTTCAATAAGAGCAGGTGATTTATTTTGAGAAACATTCATTGACGACGTAGGCTCATGTGACCGTAACCTATTCATGTTATCCGTATAATATTTTCTGACCACAAATTCCAAATTTCTGAAAATTATGATTGATAGACTTCATTTTCTGTTTATGTAGTACTTTTTTTCTATAGCGTGTGTCATTTCTTGAATTCACGCAGGCTTGGGATTTGTGCCTTTCCATTCTTTACATATTTCCTCCTTGGTCACAACATGCCAGAAAACGCTTCACGTATGTACTCTATCTGGTGTAAGAAAGTCACCACTGACTTGGCTGATGCCCTGGATAATTCAGTTAATCAAGTAGGTAAATAATGAAATAATGATTAAGAATAATTACTGCAAAACACGTTAGGTGAAGAATCAGCAGCCAAGCCTAATCTAAAGCAATAAGTGACCCAGGTTTTCTCATGAGTTTGGAAGTGCTCACCTCAGTTCTAAGTGTCACTAAACCCTTGCCAGAAAAGTTGCAGGACAAGAACTGATGGGTGCTCATGGAAGTGTAGATACACAGAGCTGCATAGATGCATTTCAGTCCTATCGTGATGGAAATAAGTTCAACCAACTTTTTGCCCAAGCTGAGGAAAGGTACGGATATATCATCCAGAAGCCTTGAACAATCAGTGGTCATCAGAAACATAATTAAGGCTAACCCTCCAACAGCAACTCCATAGGAGTACTATCGAAGAGCTATTTTCCTCCCATTTTCGGACACTGCTATAGCACAACTCAGGGAAAGGTTTGCATCTAAACACATTAGGAGTTTTTTGTTGGGAAATCTTGTTCCCTCTCTTTCAGTTGATATTGATTTTAGTGATGAAGGAGGCAGTTGAATTTTATGGAAAATTTCTTGATGGAGATGCAGATCTCGTTGAAGATGAATATCTACGGGGGCAGAGCTATTGGAAGCGTCGTGAATCTCATGAGAGGTCAAAGCAAGTTGTTGAGACATTGTCATGTGCCAAAAAATTGGGCACATATTCAAAATTTTCCACCTTATTGCAATATTTTCAACCCTACCTGTTAACACTTCCACCAATGAGCGATCCTTTAGTGCCCTTAAATTGCTTAAAACATACTTTAGGAAAGCAATGAGTGAAAGTTGTTTAAATGGACTGGCCTTACTTTGTCTATTGTGACACAAATCATGAAGTCCTTGATGAATTTGCACTTATGAACAGACGCATAAATTTGAGGTAAACCAGTTTCAATGTATTGTTGTTAACAGTAACTAATCTAATTCATCTAGTTAATTTTAATTTTATATTCATAAAATACCTGACCCAGTTTCCATGTATCTTGTAAAAATATGTATTACAGCAGCAGCCTGTATAAACGAAGATTATACATGTTATATGAATATAACATTTTTTTTCCTTGCCAGTATATTACTTTTTTTTATCAGAACATGTTGTTCTAAAGTAAGCAGTGTTGTTTTGAGGGTAAATTTTTGCAGTCCAAATTACAGAAATGAACACGATTTTAAAAGTAATGTTCGCTCAAGTAACATAAAATTAGTATTTTTAAGATTATTTAAATCTCCCAGATTTATGTTGTACTTATATGCTATCAACAAACTTCTGAAATGTACAATGTATGTATATGTATGTATCAATTCATGTATATATAAAAAATAATAAATTTACCCTAGCGATCTAACCCGAATCCTCAAGCTGTATGGGATCCCTATATATATATATATATAATATATATATATTATATATATATATATATATATATATATATATATATATATATATATATATATATATATATATATATATATATATATATATATATATATATATATATATATATATATATATATATATATATATATATATATATATATATATATATATATATATATATATATATATATATATATATATATATATATATATATATATATATATATATATATATATATATATATATATATATATATATATATATATATATATATATATATATATATATATATATATATATATATATATATATATATATATATATATATATATAATATTGGCACCCCCCCTTTTCAATTTTCTGGGTACGCCACTGATCCCCGCTGCTACTGGGTTAATGAGAAATGAATGGAACTACAAAAGTATTATCTATGTAAAAGTTGACTCCTTAACTTTAACCTTCAAAAAGCCATTTATGAATTTTACTTCTATTTGAGCATAAGAGCTTCATATAAAGGCTTCTGGGAACATTTTTAGATTAAAATTTCAATGTTATTATGGTATGAATGAGATACTTTACTGTTCATGTCTGCATTTTCTATTATGTAAGGCGTGTCCTGTCTCTTTGGAATACTTTTTGCTTTAAGTTTCCCCCTCATTATGTAAAAAGTTGTAATTCCAGTTTCCTCATATAAGCTTATGTTTGCCAGTTTGTACGTACATCTCATTCCAATTAGTACTCATAACAGGAAATGAATTGCTGCTTTAAAATTGAGCTGAGGAATGAATATTATCTTTTTTTTGTAAGGAATTTTTATCAGTATCAGTTTTGACAATAGTTCATTTTTATACTTCAGTTCATTTTTCTAGAGTATTTCTTTCTAATTTCAGTACTCAGTTGAAGGGTGTTACTCACAAAAAAGACAAGTACATGCTAAAAACAAATATGATCTTGTCAACAGATCAAAGGTCTTCCCGAGGCCTTTGAGACTCCTGGTGTGTGCTCCAACTATTCCTCACTCTATGTCAACAAGACTCTGGAAGCACTCAAGAACTTCAAGCAAGGCAACGCTCTCTTCTCCTTCCCCAACACCCCAATCAAGTGTGCCGGAGCCCCACAGAAGATCATGTACATCTCAGACGAATATTTCCGCAAGGTCAGTCAGTCTTCAACCCTTCAATGCACTGTCACACTGTTTGATTATACAATTTATTATCCGGAAGGATCACGTTCAATACTTCTATAATCAGTATCTTTGTGAATTTAGTAAGCCTTAATTTCCACTACATTTTTTTCATTGATGAGGCAAGTGTTTGGAAGGATCACTCACAACTCCGACCATTGTCTCACCAAGTTAAGTTAGTCTCCCCTTTCTGGTACAGTCCCACTCCATTTTATTTTTTCATTTTTTTATTTTATTTTATTGTCAGGTAGGATCATGTACTTCTCTGCCCAGTATCTCTTTAAGGTTAATATTTAGTCTCCATGTTTCCTGTATAGTCTAACCAGTTTCACTCCATTATTTTTTTTTATTTTAGTCTTCAAGGATCATGTACATATCTGACCTGTATTTGTGCAAACTTGGTTACTCTACATCCTTCAGTGTACAGCCCCACTCCACTGTGTTTCATCTTAGTGTCTGAAAAGATCATGTACACTTCTGAAAAGTGTTCCAGCACATTGTGTCAGTATTTATCTTCCTAGGTACAGCCACACTCAATTGTTTTTATTTTACTGTCTGAAGAGGGTAGATTAGGTAGCTAGTACTTTCTTATCCTTGCAAGAAAGGTACATTTTTTGTCTACTTTCTTTTTTAATGGAAAGCTGGGATGGGTGACTAGTGTCTTCCTTTCCTTCCAGCTGAAAAGGGAAAAATTTATGCCTGGTTTTCTCCTGCAGATAAAGTGCTTATTATCTGTCTGTTTAGGAGCAGCATGTTGCCGGCATTAATTTTGCTCTGAGTCTTGTCTCTTTTTCCCATTTATGAATGATTAAACAGCTGTTCAGAGACACAAGATGACTCTTTTATGGGTTATTAATATTTTCTTGACTTCCAACATTCAAACCTTGAATATTTTGGAGCTGCTGCATGTGGACTTGGTGGCCTCTTGTAGCCTCCTTGTCACCATGTGTATCCTTGTGTCCTTCCCAGCATGGTAAGCGGGACAAGGCCAACATCATCTACTTCACGTCCCTGCCTGTCATTTTTGGAATCAAGAAGTACGCTGATTCCCTGTGGGAGGTTAGTAAAACACCAAAGAGTGCTCTCGGCTAGTCTTTTGATACATGATAATAAATATGTTTTTAATATGTTTGTCATAAAATATGTGGGGATGTCAAGCTATGGGGAAATAATTATAAATGAACCACACAAGAACCACAATTAGACTAAAAAATAGACAAAAATCAAAGGCATTAATTTGTCTTCTATTTCCCTGTAGATCCTACATTACTACTGTGTCTACTTTCTGGTCAGAAATAAAGATACTTAGCTGAATTTATAGATCTAAAGGAGTGATGTGGCAGTAGGTAAAGTTGGTAAATCTGACACACCCAGGGCCCAAGCTTGATCTGGAACGAACTTTTCTACTATTTCTCCCATGCACTTGGCCTTGGCTTCATTCTAATTCTCACAAATGAGAAAACAATATGGTGAAATTTTGAGTCAGAGGAAACCAGCAGCAGCAGTGTGGACTCCAGGCCGCTCTGGAATGATCCAACAAAGTTGGCTGTTCTAGCCACTCGTTGGCTTTGCTATACTGCCACATTGCTATTGAAAGACAAATTCTAAATGGCAAATAGCCAAATTAGCTGATCATCCTATTTTTTATTATTTTATTTATTTATTTATTTTTATTTTTATTTTTACATCTCTGCCTGTAGCGCTGTTAAGCTTTCTTCAGGGGCCAGGTGGTCGGCCCAAGCCCGTCATGGCTTAGGCAATTTTTATAGTGGCGCCAATTATGCTTGGCTCATGGTGCACCCTGGAACTCATTCTTGATTCACTTGGACGGTTTCTTTTAGAGTTTGGGTTGAAGGGTGGTCTTTTGGACAGCATGTGGGTAGTCTTAGGCCACTCGGGAGTGACTGAAAAATCCCAGGTGGTAGCGTGGGGATTCAAACCGACATTGTCCATGGTGTGGTGAATGTGTTGCCCATATGCTAACCACTCAGCCACTGCCTACCCAATTTACACAATTTACACAAATAATATACACTAATTTATAATGTTGGAATGATTTCCACAATGCTTAAGATGTAATGAAAGAGATTAATGTGCAGAGTGAAAATGGTCATTATTAATGTTTTTTATTTAATTTTGATTGAAATTTATAGACTGTGTGAAGATGGTGGATATTTAAAAGTTTTCAGTACTCTGAAACACATGGTTAAGAAAATAGTAAAACAAATCACTGTGGAGGTAATTCAAGGAGAGTAAAGTAAAGATGAAGTTAATATACTAGCTGTTTATTGCATTGGCACTTTTCTCTGTTACCTCAGTCCTTGAGCCTGTGGTGGGTAAGAACCCATCAGTCCTTGAGCCTGTGGTGGGTAAGAACCCATTACCCTGGGATACAGGATCAATGTGAAATTCAGGTTACTAGCATTCCCCTTACCCAGATTTCTCCAGTTACTCATTAAGTGATCAGACCTAAAGGAGGATAAATAGCAGGGGGGCTGTGCATATATGTTGCCCAGGCAGGGATCTAACCCAGGCCTGTGTATTTTTTAGCTAGACATGCTTACCACTACACTATGACAAAAAATTGTAATAGTGACATAAAATACCAAGTGAAGGTAAGAAATACTAGCAGAGGAAGGCAATGGCTGAGTGGTCAGCATGCTGGCATGGTGTCCTGGAGGACCTGGGTTCAAGTCCAGCCTGCTGCTACAAGCTAACAATTTTCAGTTATCGCTGAGAAGCCTAAGACTACCCACATGTTGTACTGATGACCATCTATCAACCTAGACTCTAGATAATCTCTCTAAACAGGGTCAAAGATGTACTCTGGAGGGCAGCATGTGCCAAGCAAGATGGTGCCACTACAAAACACTTACCTGCACCATAATGGTCTGTATCTGACCAGCAGGCCCAATGAAGAAAGCCTACTGGCACAGTAGGCTGAACATAAAAAAAAAGATTAATGGTTAACCAAGTAGATACTCTATGAAATTTCTCGACAGAGCATATCAATTGGATGGAAATGGCAAATAGGAACCCAATGGCAGTGCCAACAAGGGCCTTTGGGGCATAGGACTATTCAAAAATTGTCTCGTTCCCCCCCTTTGCCCCTTAATTTGTTTTGAAACAAATGATTTTTCCTTTCAGCACAACCTCAACTCCATCTTGTTTCAAGAAAAATGCCCCTGCCCCCAAGCCTTCCTAAAAACACTGAGCTACCACTGTTACCACTTGTTTACCTTGATTACACCTTAATCATATGCTTCCTCGTTTTGTCTCCTTTTCTCTAGTATCTCTTCCCAATTATTTCTTCCACAGGTAGTAAAGAAGAAGGACATCACTGTTAACCTGCGTCACAATCTCATTGAGGTGAAGCCAGACACTCGGGAGGCCGTGTTTCAGAACCTGGACAGCCCTGACGACCTTCAAACACTGCCAGTAAGTGGTGGCAGGTGTCTGAGTCTGCTGTTAGGGGACTGGTTTAGTGTTGGGCACAGAAAAATGGTACTTCAGACTGTTTAGTATTAGATAGCTCCTATTATGCCTGAAAACAAAAGTGTGGGATCAATTCAGTGTTTCCTTTAGCTTTTCCTTGTCCTTGTTTGAATTACCTCAATATAACACATCAAGGAATATAACATTTTCCTTTTCCTTAAACAGTATTTTACTTATGTGATGGTACATTCATAGTTCCCAGGTTTTCTGTGAGATGCCCAAAACCAGACACTCAGGAACTACCTATATAACATTTGCTCTTTTCTGACTTAGTATAAACTACCCTACACCAGATCTAAATGTCTGATTTTCTTTTTCCTAATCAAAGTACAAGCTGCCTGATATGAGACCAGCCTTGACACAGCATAAACCTAACCTAACACCCCAGACGTACCTTTTTCTTACTTGTCATAACCTTCATCACTCGTTCAGACACACCAGTTTTCTACCTGAGATTTAAAGCTATCCAATGCCTCACAGTCAGTCATATAATTTTTTCACCTTACATCTTTTAAGCTACCCATTGCCACTCATTCAGACATAACATTCTTTTAACTGATTAAGTAATAAATCTTGAATGGCGCATACCAAGGCACACCATGTTTCTTCTCTGATACACTATGAGTTATCCAGCACTGCACACACTCATATGCTATTTTCCTTCTCTGTGGCATAGGATAAACTGGTCTGTATCATACACATATAGAAGTACCTTTTTACAGGGTACTCTGCTATGTGTGGGCTGTCTAGCCTCTTGTAGTCTCCTTGTATATCCCTGTGTATCATTTCCTTAACACTGTGTAAGCTACCCAACACCACAGCCACAAGCAGTATTATTTCTCTTCCTCGCCACAGTATGAAATCCTAAATAACACCAACTCAACAGTACAAGTTTCTCTCATGACACTTTATTACCTACCTAACACCACACACCTAGACTTATGTTCTATATTTTTCCCTAGTTTTTACTCTACTACTATTCCTTGCTTCTACTTGTTTCTACCCGTTGATATTTTCATTGTATTTGCCTCTTATTAACATGACAGTATAAACTACCCAACACCACTTACCCAGGCTTACTATTTTCTCTTCCTTGTCACTCTGCTTTACCTGTTATTACTTTCATTGTATCTGTTTTTCACCCTCATTATTTTACCTATTACAGTAGTATATTATTCACAGTCTCATACTAGCTTTGTTTTCCCTAACTCTCATTAGCATACACAAAGATAAACCAGTTTCCTTTCTCCCAACACAGTACGAGATGCTGCACGTCACCCCCCCCATGAGTGCACCAGACCCCCTGCATAATTGTGGTCCATTGGTGAACGAGACTGGGTACCTCAATGTGAACAAGCACACACTGCAGCACGTCACCTTTCCCAATGTTTTTGGCATTGGGGACTGCACCAGTGTCCCAACCTCCAAGACTGCTGCCGCTGTGGGTGAGTTTCTGCTTTCTATTCCTCATACTACTTTCACTTGGGCTAATAGATTGTTTGATTGACTGATTGGTTGATGGAAGAATTAGTTTGTTTGCAAAGTTATACAAACACTGTATCCATCTATACCTATACTCTACTGTTGATTGATTAACTGATAGATGGATGGATGTTACAAAGTGTCCCCCTTGCAGTAGAACAGAGAAATGGTGATGCTGAGAGTTTGAAGGGATCACAATTCCTTATCAAAACCACCACCTCATGATTTATAATCTCTCGTGTAATAAAACAAAATAGAACAAACAGATGCTAGATGCTGATGTTCAAATTCAAGTACATGCTTTCCCTCCCTGAAAGAAGAAAACTCACTCAGGAAAAAAATATTGCTAAAGTTACGATATTACTCCTCAGCTGGCCAGTTTGGAGTCATGCGAAGGAACTTGAGTCTGGTGATGGCTGGTGGTTCCCCTAGGTATGAGTATGATGGCTACACCTCCTGCCCTCTGGTGACTGGTGAGTTGTAATGATAACACTCGTCTTTCTATGTTCCCGTAATACTGCTTTACTCGTGTGCAATAAACAGATAGATACTTGGATAGAAAACTGTATAGGCATATGAGAAGACAGATAGATATGAAAAGTAAGCAAGAAAGAAATAGACTGATAGATTAATGGGTGGATAAATAGACAGGTGAAGAGGTATACAAGTAGTAGATAGATGGAGGTAGGCATAGATAATGACAGATAGATAGGTAAATATATAAAGATGGATGAAGATAGATACATTGACAGATAGATAAAAGGTAAATCAGGGATGACAGATATGAGGCTGGGTCAGGTAATGGTAACATTCATATTTACCCTTCCCATAATACTTCTTTACTCAGTATTGTAGAAGTAATTCAAATTAAGGGAGAGCGATGCAGGGTTGGGTTACTGAGGTAGAATCTGTAATTTATCACAATTTGAAAAGCTTCAAAGTATCAAATGTTATTTATGCAGCAAATACCTGTAAGATAATCACATATGCTTGATCATCAGGGACAATTTGACAGTAAACATTATGCAGAGAGAAGGGGAGTGAACCTAAATGAAATATAGAAAAATACAGGGTGATTCATATAAAACTAACACATTTCAATATCACTTAATTTGCCCACACAAAACGCTAGCAACACGGTATAGTATCACAAACATAGTGATGGTGTGGGAGATATTTCCTCAACAGTAAATCCTGGAAATGTCTGCCCCTCTGCCTAGGGCACTGCTGGACACAGTGGTCAATGAGCGTGGTGTGCAGTACCTGTTGAAAGAATTGTGGGTCCCGTGTTTTCAACGTGGCTGTAAACACAATGGAGTACCAGTGAATATTCAATGAGTTTGTTAACCAATTGGATGATATTGAGCTGTGTCAGGGGTACTTCCAACAGGATGGCGCCATGTGCCATTCATCCAATGAGTCCATGGCGCTGATCCAAAGTTTCTTCAAGGACTGTAAAATTTCCTGGGACCTTTGGCCACCAAGGTCACCTGACCTGACACCCTTCAATTTCTTTCTGTTGGGGTATTTGAAGGAAAGAGTGTATGCTACATTCCCTCGGACACTGGATGAATTAAAAAAGAACATTACTCACACAGTGAATGGTATTGACAACTCCATGCTCCAATGAATGGTCAGTAACATAACATACATTGAACGCTGTGTCCTGCCCTGCCTTAGGCGAACATTTCCAACATTTACTGTAAAGGAAACAACTCCCACACTATGTTTCTGTGTTGCTAGTGTTTTGTCTGTGCAAATAGTGATACTGAAATGTGTCAGTTTTATATGAATGTACCTGTAGTAAACTTTATATGTAGGTAGGCAGGCTGGAGAAGTATCTAGTGGGCCTTTATGTTCCTGTTTTTGTTTCTTGCCCTTGAGCTGCCTTGTCTTAAAGAAAAAAAGTAAACTAATACTTCCTTGATAATGTCACTTTAACAGAGTCACCGTCTCTCAGTTTGACAGATTGAAGCAAAGTACCCTTACCTTTTCCTCCTTTCACCGACACCCACAACAGGCTACTCGTCAGTCATCCTCGCTGAGTTTGACATGGACGGCAACCCACTGGAGACGTTTCCAATCAACCAGGCCAAGGAGCGGCGCACGATGTTCCACCTCAAGAAGGACATGATGCCGCCAATGTACTGGTATGGAATGCTCAAGTAAGTGTGCAAGGTGTTGAGAATTATTCAGCTGTTTTGTTCATTTGTAGGTATTGCATATTGTTCATTACTTTATTCAGTAAGTCACTCAGTTAAATAGTTAGTCTGTTACTCAATCAGCCAGTGAGTCTGGCAGTCAGTTAATTAGTCAATACCTGATCTAGTCATTTAATCAGTCACTAACTCAGTAGGTTAGTTATTTAGTTAGTTAGTGAGTAATAGAGTGAGTCAGTCAGTTAGTCAGTCAGTCATCAGTCTCCCTTCTTCTTATTGACAGTCTTCTACCTCTTCTATTTTGCCACAATGTTGTCTCTTTCTCTATCTTCTGTGAGTAATTTCATGCTGACTGTTTTTCTAAATTACTAACTGCATGCCTCTACCCCTCTTGCATCCCTGCTGCACATGACTTTCTACTGTCACTCATTCCTGGGCTATCCTAATCCATTATGCAAGAGTTAAACAGCATTTCATTCTCTCATCCCTTTTGCTGGTAACAATGGAGCAGCCTTCCTTCGTCTGTAGTTTCTCCTGCATATGGCTTGAACTCTTTCAAGAAAGGAGTATTAAGACACCTCTCCAGTCGAAACTGACACTCTCCTTTGGCCACTCAGACTGTCTTCTTTTGCAGGAGCAGTGCTTAGAGAGCTTTTTTGTTTTTAATTTTTGTTGCCTTTAAGCTGCTTCTGTTGCTGAAAAAATAATAAAAATAAGAATAATGACTGGAAAGCAAGTTAGAAGTTGAGTTGTTTTAGAAGGAACATGTTATTTGTTATTTTGTAAGTAATCTAAGGGATTCTGTAAAGAAAAAGAAAAATTACTGTTAGCTTGTGTTCTGTGTTGTTTCAGGGGCATCTGGGAGGGACCCAAGTACATGCGGAAAATTCTGCACCTGGGAATGTCAAAATGAGTGTAAATTGAGCTGTGAGGAAAGGTTGTCATGTGTAAACTTTTGTACACGTACAGAAATATTTAGTAAGCAAGTTATGAAATTGTTCACGTTTACATGGTATATATATATATATATATATATATATATATATAGATATATATATATATATATATATATATATATATATATATATATATATATATATATATATATATATATATATAAAGTTTGAATGTGCTTTTTAGATGATATATAATTATGACTAAATGTGATAACATATCTGTGATACTGACACATCAGATTTATAACTGCTTTCAGTAAATGTAAAAAAATACCACAGTTAAAGATAAAATATATGTAAAAAAGTTATTTGCAATTTTTTTTAGTAAAGCATAAGATTTACTACAATGACAGCTGCAGTAGCTATTTATGCAACTAAGTTAAATGTTTTTATTTTTTTATTAATCAAAAGAAGGCTTAAGAAAAGTCTTGATCATGTATGTAGTAGCACAAATGGGGTTGTACTGGTATGTGGAGGATGCCTGAACAAAGAGATCAACAGTTTCTATGCATTTTTGTACACAGTGATACATGGTTGCTGGTGTTGAGAGAATGCTGGCCAGGTAATTAAATGTAGTCTGTTAATAAAGATGGTTATCTGTTAACTGTTGTTTCATTCCAGTTCAACGATATATTCACAAGTTCATCCATTGCTTGCTGTACTATTGAGTAATCAGGAAATTTTAATCTGAATCAGCTAATATGACAGACAATATAAGTTTATTTGCATATATTTGTCAGTAATATTCTTTAAATGATGCACACACATTAGAATTATATCAAGATTAAGTGTATGAGATTTCTCCAAATGCTGTAGCCTACACAGTGGCATAAAATATGTTTTTGCAGTTTTTAAATATGGGCAAGTTTAAGGATATAATAATTTTTGAAGATGATAGATTTATTCCTCAATTAAACACATCATAGTCTTGGGGATGTCATCTGCTATATACTAAATTAGCCACTTGATAATTATTGTAACAAGTGATGTAATGTGTACTTCTCTGTCAGTATGTGATGTCATAATTCTAACTTAGTCTCTTAATGATCATTGGTACAAGTTACATGGCACCTTTATTTTTTACATATGAGTTAATTATTGGACAACATAATTATTATGTACTTTTGTAATGTCAAACAATTTTAATGATATATTTTGAAGATAGAGTTTGAAGGGTGGATTTAGATTGATAAAAGTGCTTTCATAGAAGATTACTAATTCTAATATCAATATGAATACTAATATTTTTCTCGGGAGTAATATTTACCTCAACATATTATAGTTTTTGAGTGGTCATTTTTGGCATGAAACTGACAGTCACTTACATACACGCGGTAATCATTGCATATCCTGAGCTAATTTTTAAACATCATCTCAGTCTTTATTAATAATAGTGTGGCTGATTTGTCTTTTATCCTGTTTTGTTGATCTTCTTATAAAACTTTCTACAACTGAATTTGCAGAGGTGGGCGCGGTACTGAAAAATCAGTAGAGCGGTTGCGGTAGTGCGGTACTTTTTCCGGAGTAGTGCAGTTGCGGTAGAGCGGTCCCATTTTTTCTTTACCAGTGCGGTACGCGGTGTGCAGCACTGCGGTAGCGGTAGTCAAAATAAAAAATACTTCAGTGCCTATCCTGGCTATCCAAACAAAGGAAACATGCTTAAAATAGTACAATGAAAAATCGGCCGGCACCACGCAAGGGTCCGAGGGTGAAATGGCCGGCACCGCGCGGGTTAAAGAAAACTTGCAGTGTAGTAGTTTAGTCTGTCTATTTAGTATTTAATTTTGAACAATAACTGAAAAGTTAGAATGATTGAATCACTGATTCTGATGACTAATACCGATTGACTGAGTTCGATTCACTAAAAAAAAAAAAAATTCTGTGAGCATGCCGCGCTCCAAATGTCGTCTTCGATAGTTTTCAAAGTACCGCAAAAAGTACTGCAGGATTTTTTAGTGCGGTCCGAGGTAGTGCGGTATTTTCAGGAATTTTGCGGTAGTGCGGTACTTTTTTTGTGATGCGCCACTACCGCACTAAGTACCGCACATGCCCACCTCTGTGAGTTTGTAATATGTTGACTGAACTGTGAAAATGTAACTAACTTAGCCCCAGAAATAGAATTAAAACCATAACCAGCCACGTAACTGTTCATAAATATTAATACAACGTTTGAAAAAATCAGGCCCTAGTCTTGCAATATTAGTGTTTTAGATGGTTAAATCATTGTCTGTATTCAAAATTAACCACTTTGCATCCATAGTAATTTGATCATCGTATTATTACCTTTACTACCCGTACGTATCGTTCGTTGTAGGTGCCCATTACCATTATGTACTGGTGCCTATTATATTTTTCACTATCCATCTATACTGTATCTATCAACATCTACATTGTATTATAAATTTTCTGGATCTACTAGTTATCGTTTCATTGTATTTACCTGTTAATTCCTTTTTTGATTATTGTATCTTTTTTTATGCATCAATTATTCATTATTTATATTTTATCAACCTGTTGTTACCTTTACTGTATCTACACTTCTTCTTGATCTACTAGTTATTATTTTCATTGTATTAACTTCTTTCCTTCATTGCCTTTATATTATTTTGTCTACATATACTATAATATTACTTACATTGTATATACCTATTCTTATCTTCACTGTATATCTTAGCCCCATTTTTTTTTATTTACTCCTTTTACATTTTACCCTTTTATATACTGCTCCTTGTAAAATCGCCTCCATCATAGCCTCCTGGCCTCCGGTCTGGTAAATAGTTTAATGAATCCGGCCCTCGGGCAGTAGGCGTGCAGTCCCACCCAGCTGTAAATCCCTCCTTTCAGGATGGTCAATAAATGGGTACCTGAGGAGACCTAGGGAACAAACTGTGGCCACCCGGATGTTACACTGGCCCTGTGTTGGGTTGATGGGTTTTCTCCCACCACAGGCTCAAAGGGCCAACTGGACGGAGATGAGCACCGCCCCCACACGCAGCTATGCGTATGCTCCTAACTTAACCGTTTTATAGTCTGTTCATATGATCTTCACTTCTTATCTTTCGTCACTCATCACTACTCTCTCAGACTAAACAAGTGTCATATATGGGTTTAAATCCTTCAATGCTCATCTGTCATTAAATGGTTGTAGTTGAATCAGTCTGTTAATATCACCTGAATTTCTTTATTTTCCATCAAGGATTGTCATTTATTAATCAAATCATTTCGACTCCTTTGATAGATACTAGCTCGTCTCGGTGCTTCGGAACAATGTCGCTCACAGATGTAGGGAAAGCTTAATTAAACTTTGCTTCCTTATGCCGTCTCGTCTTGGACTGCGATTAGGTGACCCTTGTTGTCTCGCGACCCTTACGGTGACAGGAAAGCAATGAAAAAAAGTTAAAGACGCTCTTTGAATTATTTTCTTACTGTCTTGTCTCGGGTTTTGAACAGGTGACACTTCGGGTTGTCACGTGACCCTCTTGGTTTAGTATGATAGAGGAAATTAGTCAATAGAAAATTAAATAAACCCATTTGAATGGAGTTTCCTCTTACACTTTCTCGTCTTGGGTTTCGAACAGGTTACACGTGGGTCATATGGCGTATTACGATAGGCGATAAGTAATAATAAAATATATAAAAATAAAATAAAATGCACCTCGATCCTCGTATGATGTCTCGTTTGAGGCGTCGAGCAGGCGACACTTCAAGGTTGTCACTTAGCTCCGGTGATAATATTGCGTCAGACGAAAGCAATAATGTTGAAATAAAAAGTTAATGGGAGTATAAACGAATCGAACTTGTAGTGAGACCTCGTATGCAACAAAGACGTCAATGGTTTACAAATATCGTCAAGACAAGTTGTATCACATGCCCAGTATGTTCAGACACTCGAACACTTTGTATTTTCAGCTTTATCAAGTGTGCCAAGTGTATGATGTTCCTAATCATATTACTGAGATTTATGTGTTGATAAGGAGGGAACAGCATACTAAACGTGACAGCAAGCTCTTTCCTCCTCCACCATTCGCCACCATAGCCTCCAAGTAGTGAAAATCACCCCTAACTCCAGAAAAAAAGGATGATTCGGTGTAGCAGAAAATGACTAGTAGCTGGGAACTGGCATGGTGGACACGAGGGCGCGGCGAGGCCGCGAGAGAGGGAGAGTGTGTGTTTACGGTGATGAGATGTTGGTGGTACTGCTGCTCCCTGTCATTTTTTACTTCTTTACTTCTTTAGAGGCATTTCGTGACCATTCTGATGTGGAAACCGTGGACACGTCCCTGTTCGCCACGTTTGTAATGAAGTTATTCTCCTTCTGTGTCCTGATTCGTCGTATGTTTGGTATTTATCTCCTTTTATATTACCTTGAAAGATTTGTAGATGATCCCCTGCTCTCTTGGACTGTGATCATTTACTATTGTGTATGTTGAATTTGTGGCGTTCTGTTGTGTACTGACGTGTTGACGCTGGACACTCCCTGCGCCACGTTCCCATTTAATGTAGTTAGGCTTAATCTGTTTGGTGATTGTCTGTATTTTCAGGGATTATTTCTTGGGGTTCCATTGGTTCTAGATGCTTTAGTGTGCTGTGTAACGACGTTGTTCTTACTCGAGTGTTTTAGGATGAAACCGTTGGTGCCCTGCCACGAGCTATATCTTTGCATGAATGTTTTTACAGTTTTTCATCTTGCTTTCTGATGTGGGTATATTGTCTTTTTTTTGTTAAGCTTTACTTTTAGGATAGATACTTAGACTACGTAATGACTCGATCCCTGTTGCTCTGTTTTATATTGTGGTGTTTTGGTTGAGTGTTGTGTTGTTCATTGTTTCACTGTGGGCATTTATAATATAATTTGTCTTTACTACGTTTCCCGATGTGAGTACACTGCAGTGAGTTTAGGTCAATCAGATTACGTAATTTTGTGTTTGCTTTACTGTTCGCCATATACGCTGCCGCAGCAACACTGCTCGCCAGCAGCACCTCATTTCCAACTGGTAACGACTGGTTCCTTCAGCACTGTCAGTCATAACTCGCCCCAGTGGTCCATAGTAACACGTAAGTGCTAAGACACGGTAACTTTTTTTGTAGCCGTGAGCCCTGCCTACTGTGCTGAAGGCTGCGTGCTCCTCGGTGACGGAAGTGGACGCAGAGTGCCCGAATTGTTTATCAGATAGTCATGGTTGTGCCTTTGCAATATTTATAGAAAGTATGTACTTCATAACCTTCTCCTGTTACTGGCTCTCATTTTCCATGGCTCCATGCTTGACCATCTTAAGGGCTCGCTCCCTTTCCCGCCTGTCTTCATGAATTGCATTCCGTTGTCCTGCTTGAGGGGTTGGTGCGAGGAGAAGAATTCAATTTTGTCGTAGGTGATTTGTGGCGGGGCAAGGGTTGGTGGCCTCTGGGATGTGTAGAGTATCTCCAAGGCGAAGATAGCAGATGACACGATTATCCCGGCCAGGAGTAACATGAAGGCTGTCAGGATGTTACTGCAAGAAGGAAGAAAGGAGGGGGAAAAGACTGTTACATTACATGCAGTCCTGAGCAACATGTGATCTTCGTTGTTTAGGTAAGTTTTTTTTTTACGTGTTGTGGGACGGTAGACATCATTACTTCAAGGGGAAACTGCATAGATCACCCACCGGAAAGGGTCATACAGATATCCACATGCTTGTACTCTGTAGTTATTTAAATCTAATGATCATGCCATAGATTGGATGAAGACCGCACTCTTCATTTTTCTTTTTTTTTGCTACTTCTCATTTTCTCCACTAGCAATGGGGCATTAATTCAAAACCGACAAAGCTAGTCTATTTATGTTACCAATAATTATTGTCGAATGTATGGAGGTTATAGCTTTCATATGCTCCTTATTTTGTTACTTATGTCACTATATCTATCCAAATGTGAGTATTGTTTTTTTGCATATGTTAACCAATGATTTTGAATGGATGTTGACTTATCCGTTCACTCCTTACTCCCTGTTCTATAACATATATCATAATAGGTAAATTTCAACCTGTAATTCATGTATGTATGTCGTCTACTTTTTCCGTACACTCTAAATTCATGGGTTTATATCATTTTATTTTTTCAAGGTAATCAAAACAGCTCAAGGCCAATAAATAATGAAAAAAAAAAAAGCTCGCTAATCACTGCTCCAGCAAAAGCAAACAGGAGTGGCCATAAGATAGGTCAGTTTCGGATGGAGAGGTGTCTCGATACTCCCCTTTTGAAAGAGTTCAAGTCGTAGGCAGGAGGAAATACAGACAAAGGAAGACTGTTCCAGAGTTTACCAGTGTAAGGAATAAATGAATGAAGATGCTAGTTAACTCTTTCATAAGGGATTTGGATAGCATATAATTTATATGAGCTAGAGAAGAAAGGTGTGTACAGTAGGGTCGCGGGAGGTGGGGGGGGAGGAATGCGGTTAGCAAGTTCCGAAGAGCAGTCAGCTTGAAAATATCGAAAGAAAAAGAGAAGAAACACTGTGGTGGAGATTAAAAGGTATTAGTCTGTCGGTATGAGAAGGGGAGGTGATGAGACGAAGAGCCTCATGACTCCACTCAACCAAAAAAAGGGCATATTCCTTCTCTTCATTTGTTACAGATGATTCATGTATGTAGAGTACTCGTTAATACTTCAGTGGACTTTTAACTAACCTTCTCTCTAAAGCTTTCTGAAGCCTATGAAACAATCCTTAACAGGAAAGTTCTTAAGCATCTTTCAACTTCTGACCTTCCCTCTAATCGCCAGTATGGGTTCCGCAAGGGGCGTTCTGTACGTGATATTCTTGCTTTCTTAATTGACTCTTGGTCATCCTCTCTTATCCGTTTCAGTGTAACATTTGCTGTTGCCTTAATCATCTCGAAAGCTTTTGACAGAGTCTGGCACAAAATTAATCTTTGCCTTCTTAACTACCATCCTACGGTCTCTATCCCTCTCTCTGTACTTTTATCATCAGTTTCCTTTCTGGCCGATTTATCTCCGCTGTGGTTGATGGCCACTGTTTTTCTCCTAAACCTATGAACACTGGTGTTCCGCAGGGCTCTGTCCTATCTTCCACTCTTTCTGTTGTTCATTGATGATCTTTCCAAATCAAACTGTCCTAACCACCCTTACGCCGATGACTATACTCTGCATTACTCTACATCTGCCAGAAGACCATCCCAACAGAAACTATTATGATTCTAGGTTGAATGCCGCAGAGCGTTTATCCTCAGACCTTGCTATTATTTCTGATTTTTTTTTTTTTTTTTTACAGAAAAGGAGACAGTTCAAGGGCGTGAAAAATAAGAAAACAATAATGAAAAAAAAAGCACGCTACTTACTGCTCCTGAATAGAGTACAGAGAAGTGGCCAAAAAGAGAGGTCAATTTCGGGAGGAGAGGTGTCCTGATACCCTCCTCTTGAAAGAGTTCAAGTCGTAGGCAGGAGGAAATACAGATGAAGGAAGATTGTTCCAGAGTTTACCAGCGTGAGGGATGAATGAGTGAAGATGCTGGTTAACTCTTGCATAAGGGGTTTGGACAGTATAGGGATGAGCTTGATTAGAAAGTCGTGTGAGGCGAGGCCTCTGGAGGGGGGGAGGCATGTAGTTAGCAAGTTTAGAAGAGCAGTTAGCGTGAAAATATCGATAGAAGATAGAAAGAGAGGCAACATCGCGACGGAATTTAAGAGGTAGAAGACTATCAGTAAGAGGAGGAGAGCTGATGAGACGAAGAGCCTTAGACTCCACTCTGTCCAATAGAGCTGTGTGAGTGGAGCCCCCCCACACGTGAGATGCATACTCCATACGAGGGCGGACAAGGCCCCTGTATATGGATAGCAATTGTACTGGGGAGAAGAACTGGCAGAAACGATACAGAACGCCCAACCTCGAGGAAGCTGATTTAGTGAGAGAGGATATGTGAAGTTTCCAGTTAAGATTTTGAGTTAAGGCTAGACCGAGGATATTTAGTGTTGAAGAAGGTGACTGCTTAGTGTTGTCGAAGAATAGGGGATAGGTATTTGGAAGATTGTGTCGAGTTGATAGGTGGAGAAATTGAGTTTTTGAGGCATTGAAGGACACAAGGTTCCTTCTACCCCAATCGGGGCAAAAATCTCAATTTCTCCACCAGTCTAATCGACACAATCTTCCAAACACTTATCCCCTATTCTTTGATAACACTCAGGTGTCAGCTTCTACAATAAACATCCTCGGTCTATCCTTAACTCAAAATCTCAACTGGAAAAGTTATATCTCTTACAAAATTAGCTTCCTCGAGGTTGGGCGTTCTGTATCGACTCCGCCAATTCTTTCCCCCCTCCTAGATGCTCTCCATATATACAGGGCCCTTGTCCACCCTTGTATGAAGTATGCATCTCATGCGTGGGGGGGCTCCACACACACACACACAGCATTCTTGGACAGAGTAGAGTCTAAGGCTCTTTGTCTCATCAACTCCCCTCCTCTTACTGACAGTCTCCTAACTCTTGAATTCCGCCACAATGTTGCATTGTTGCATCTCTTTCTATCTGCTATCGTTACTTTCTTGCTGACTGCCCTTCTGAGCTTGTTAACAGCATGCCCTCCCCTCCCACGGCCCCGCGGCACTCGACTTTCTATTCAAGTTCATCCCTATACTGTCCAGATCCCTTATGCAAGAGCTAGCCAGCATCTTCATTCTTTCATTCCCTTCACTGGTAAACTCTGTAATAATTTTCCTTCGTCTGTATTTCCTCCGGCTTGTGACTTGACTTATTTCACGAGGAGAGTATCGAGACACCTTTTCACCCGAAATTGACCTCTTTTTTGATCACTCATCTTTACTTTTTTTTTTTGGGGGGGGGAGGGGGGGGCATATATATTATATTATATTTTGCCCATGAGCTACTTCTTTTACTTAAAAAAAAAAAACTTACCTCACTTTATACCGTTACAACTCGATCCTGAGGTATTTTGCAGACACCTTACTTATTACTGTGCTGATACACTCTAGCTCATCCCTATGCTATCCAACCCCCTTATGAAAGAGTTAATCAGCATCCTCATTCTTTCGTCCCTTCGCTGGTTACCTCTGGGACCGCCTCCCTTCGACTGGGCTGTTTTCCTCCTTCCTTCGACTTGAATGCCTTCAAGAGGGGAGCATCAAGACGCCTTTAATAGCATGCTACCATCCATTTATACTATCGTTTTTCTATCACCATCATACTGTCCATTCCGCTATCATCTTTGTAGGAGTAACGTGTTTTTTTTTTTTTTTTTTTTTTCCTTGAGCTGCCTCCTTTACTGTGAACTCCCCCCTACCCCCGCATCTCAATACTGGGATTCTTTACAGGGGTTACCTGAAGCCAAGTCGTGTGAAAGGGGACTGTGCCTCGCAGGGTATCGGCTTGCCCCACCACTGTTGGTGGATCCTGTCCATCACGCCGCCTGACTCCAGCTTCACCAGCCTGTGGTCAAGGGGAAGCAAAGCGTGTCAGGAACTACCGGCAATTAGGTATTTCAGAGTTTTGTTGTTAGTATAATGTGTCACTTTTGAACTCCAGCGGGGTAATGTTTATTGTTATGTTAGTAACAACAGTATTAGAAAATACTAGGACCAGGGGTCATAGTGTTAGTAGTAGTGTTAGCATTATTATTATTATTATTATTATTATTATTATTATTATTATTATTATCATTATCATTATCATTATTATTATTATTATTATTATTATTATTATTATTATTATTATTATTATTATTATTATTATTATTATTATTATTATTATTATTATTATTATTATTATTATTATTATTATTATTATTATTATTATTATTATCAATAGTAGTAGTAGTAGTAGTGGTAATTAATAGTAGTGGTAGCAGCAGCAACAGAGGAAGTAGCATTAACAGTGGTAATAGCAGTAGTACTTGTGGCAGCAGTGATAGTCAACATTATTTCTATTATTCGTGTCATTATTTCATAAAACAAGCAAACGAGCACCTCGACTAAGACGAAACAATCACATTCATACCCTCGGTTGATGACCTCTGCGTAGGGGAGGTGTTTTCTGTAGCCCATGTGTGAAAAGCCCGCCAGGAAGTTCTCAGTCATCTGGAGGTAGCCGCGAATTGGAGAGGGCAAAGACAGCATCAATATCTATATAATATAATACTATAATATTCCTTCATTTATTTGCATTTTCCCACTCTGCATCCCTCAGTTTATTTATCTTTCCCTCCGTTTAGTTACTCTTCCCTCCATTTCTTTACATTTCCCTCCGTCTATTAGCATTTCCCTCTGTCTATTAGCATTTCCCTCTGTAAATTACATTTCCCACTTAGCTTATTTCTGTTTCTCCACTCCTCTGCATCTCTTTATAAGCATTTTCTTTTATCCGTTTATTGACATAACCAACTTATAGTACCATGATCATTATTTTTACCCTCATTATTGCCATTAACTACCATGATCGTTGCTCTTACTCACATTAGAGTAATCTCGTGCATTTCCCTGTCATTAGCTACCATGAGCATCGTCCTTATTTTCATTAATGCCATCTCGTGCACTTTCATATTATTTGTTACCGTGATCAGTAACATTACTTTCATTACGTGCAGTGCCACATTATTAGCCACCATGATCCCCGTCGAAAGGGAATCACCTTGTTATGGTGATGGAGCTTGAAGCGAGGTCGGCGGCACCACCTACCGTGATGGCTTGCCTACCTCGATAGGGGTCGATGTCCGCTGACCTCGTGGACCAAGTGCTCCCCCCTCATCACCGATAGAGGAGGCCTACTGGTGATGTTGCCTGCACCCGCCCTTTTACCACCTAGGGCAGGGCTATTGTCTCCCCACGTTTTTGCCGTGCGTGGCGTCCCGTATACTCCCCGTGCCCTCTCATCTGGGAGTTGAGTCCACCGCGGGGCAGGGTGTAGTTCCCCTCGGTGGGCAACACGCTCCTTTGGTGGGAGGGTTGTGGTAAGACGGGTGGTTCAGTGTGGCCCCACTGAATCAATCGGCTGGTCATGCGTTGGCTAGGGTCAAGCGGTCACTGTCAGGTGGGCGGAAGCAACGGTCCCGCGGCCGCCATTAAACGCCTGGCAGTAGCCGCGTATACTTCCCCATTACCCCTGGGGCTGTTGGGTGCGGTCTGGCTCCAATATCCAGCCTCCCTTTGTTGGGCTCTGTGGTGGGTGGGGGTGTGGGGAAGTAAAAGATTATTTTTTTTTTTGTATGGGTAAAAATTCTTTGCCCCGGCCTGCCTCTCTCCCTGACGTCCGCCTGTCCCCGATTACTTTGGAGCCTTTCAGGTCTCCCGGTGGTGCCTCTGGGAAGTCCCTAACCCCTAAAGGGTCTGCCCAAGACAAGTTTGTGCGACAAAAATGTCCACGGAATATCTCACGTAAACCTGGGAACTCCCCAGTCTTCCAAATATAAGTTATGCCTGGTATGTATGAGCCTGTTTCATATGAGAAGTACATTGTTGTCAAGTCTGTGGATGGCTGCTCGATAAACGACCTGGATATTTTTTATGTACATCGTCCCCTGAGCCCAAGATCGTGCCACAAGGGGATGGGAGCTTATTGATTGAAGTCTCGTCACTCCTCGCCCTTACCTCTGTTCCTGGTGCATCAGTGTCCTGCTCTCCCCATGCCACCATGAACCAATCTCGGAGTGTTGTCTTTTCACGGGACCTTCTCCGCTATTCAGAAGAAAGACTGGTGAACGAACTCAAAAACTGCGATGTGGCCTCAATACGCCGTGTGCAACGAACGGTAGACGGAATTCTCACACCAACACCAACCTTGTTTATTACCTTCAACCGATTAGTACTACCCAAGACAGTGAAGCTGGCTTGTCTAAATCTTAATGTGAAGCCCTATGTCCCCAACCCTAGAGGGTGCTTTCATTGTCAAGCGTATGGTCACGTCACCCAGACCTGTCGGTGCTTGAAAACTGCTTTGCAAAAATATGTGTCCTGCGGTAAGGATAACAACGGTGACGACTGCCCTGGACCTGTGCGTTGTTACCACTATGGTGAGCCTCATCCTGCCTCATCAAAGGATTGTGAGCGCTTCCTCTTTGAAAGGGAAGTACTCAAAATGCGCAACCAGGAAAGGGTGACCTTTACTGAGGCGAAACAACTTGTCCTAACAAAGATGCCCAACCCCGGAATGACATATGCCACTTCCCTAAATGCCCATGCCCATCGCCGTTCTACCACTGCCAAGTCTGTTCCTCCCACAACTTCAGGTTCGCCTGAAAAGGCCGCCTCATCCAACCAGACGCCTGCAAATGGCCACATTGAGCCCCATCAGCAAAAGCGCACCTTCTCCAGCGCCCGACTCTGGGTCGTTGGAAGAATCCCAGGTGCCGGCTGCAGCCGCCACCCCTGCACCAGTGGCCCCGGCTGACCCTCCGCCGGTGACCGCTGCTGCCCAGGGTAACGGTGCCGGTCTGCCGGCGCCCCTGCCCTCCGCCTCCGCACAGTCTGTGCCGGAGGCTCCACCCGTGTCTACCTCCCCTGCCGCTTCATCGGAGTGGCGAAGGTTGGGGGGGCAGGGTGAGGAAGCCACTGGCAAGAGCAGGAGGCCGGGGAAGTGTAGGTCTTTCCCGGCCTGTCACATCGGCCATTGGGCCGAAAAGAACACACTAACGCTGGGTCAAACCTCCAGCGGAAGCTCAGTGTTCCTAAAGGGAAGTCCCTCTCCGGGGGCGCCCTGAATAAACAAAATTAAAGTTCAAGATCCTTCAGTGAAACTGCCGCGGGTTACGAGGAAGCTGGGAGGAACTCCAGTTATTAATAAAAGACTCCCAGTCACAGTGTCTATGCCTCCAGGAGACACTGTTAGGAGCATACGCTCATCCTCCCCCACGCAATTACAGTGCCATATACTCGCCAGTAGATCCCACACAAGCTCCTTCGGGAGGTACTTGTCTCCTCATCTCCAATGACCTAGCACACACTCCACTCTCACTTAACACTCCATTGCAGGCTATTGCTGCTCAAATCCACATAACACGTACTTACACTATATGCTCCCTGTATCTCCCACCCAGTACACCAGTCAATCAGCAAGACCTCATAACACTGGTATGCCAATTGCCCTCACCCTTCCTAATAGTTGGCGACTTCAACAGTTGCCATACACATATGGGAAGTTACCACCAGCAACCCGAGAGGAGTCACTGTTGCATCTGTAATTGAAGACCTAGACCTCTGCATACTAAACACCGGTCATCCAACACACTACCATATGACAACTGACACATGGTCAATTATTAACCTCTCACTCAGTTCCCCCGATGAATACCTGGACTTCAGGTGGGAAATATCATAGGATCTACATGGCAGCGACCACTACCCCATCTTCATCTCCCATTCCACCTTCCAACCGTCACTTCGATTACAGCGTTGGAAATAGATCGAACGGACTGGGAGCTTTTTCGGACCATGACTCACACGGAGACATTAATTGATGACTTCCACACAACAGAGGATGCAGTTACCTTTTTTACGGCGCACATTCACCGGGCGGGAGAACTTAAATCCTACAGACAATGGGAAATGCATCACGTCGGCCTGTGCCATGGTGGTCGGACGAGTTCAAGCAGGCAGTGGCTTGCCGACGCCGGGCCTTCAATCGCTACAAGAGGTAGAGGACAGAGTTCAATTACATCGCCTACAAGAAAGCACGAGCACAAGCACGCCGGACACTAAAAGAAGCACGACGGTCCTCGTTTGCCAGTTATGTATCCTCACTCACTTAACTCACAGACGCAAATGACACAGGTGTGGAAAAGGGTACACAAAATAGCAGGAAAGTTCTCATCGAGCCCACCACCTGCACTTAAAATCAACAGTAACATAATAGCAGAGAGCGCCGAAGTCGCCGACGTCATAGCCAGTGCATTTGCTGCTGTATCTAAGCGGGACTCTATACCTCCCGAGGTACGCTGGCACTTGGAAGAACAGGAGAGACTACAGCTAGACTTCTCATCTCTCAATACTGAAATATACAACATTCCCTTCTCCATGTGGGAACTACTAACAGCTCTTTCCCACTACAACGACACGTCGCCGAGCCCCGATAATATCCCATATGCCATGATCAGAAACCTTAGTCCTACCACCACGATCCTGTTGCTCCAAATATACAACAAAGTCTGGCAGACTGGTATCATGCCAAGTGGGTGGCGCAAAGCCATTGTACTTCCCATTCGTAAACCTGGGAAGGATGGTTCACAGCCTTTACACTACAGAGCAATTGCTCTAACATCCTGCCTATGCAAACTCCTGGAGAAGATGGTAAATTTTCGCCTAGTACACCATTTAGAGAGCAGTGACCACCTGTCTCATTACCAGTCAGGGTTTCGGAAGATGAGAACAACAGTAGACGCCCTCGTGCGTCTTGAGTCAGCTATCTGCTGCTCGTTTGCAGACAGACAACACATGGTGTGCATCTTCTTTGACCTCGAGAAGGCCTACGACACGACATGGAGATATGGAATTTTAAAGCAGCCTCATAACTTTGGTCTCCGTGGACGGATGCCAAAGTTTATTGTGGGATTTCTTGGAGAACGGACCTTCCGCGTCAGAGTTGGTACGTCCTACTCACCATCCTATGAACAGCAGGAAGGAGTTCCCCAAGGAAGCGTCCTGAGTGTCACCCTCTTTGGCGTAGCCATAATGGGACTACAACGTCGCTCCCTGAGGGGGTGTCGTCCTCCCTCTACGTCGACAACCTGGCAATCTGGTTCTTGGTGTCTCGGATGTCCACCGCAGAGCGAAGACTGCAAAATGCCATCGACAGGACATCCAGATGGGCGGAGAAACACGGCTTCTGATTCTCACCATCCAAGTCGGTTATCATGCAATTTTGCGGCCTGAAAGGCCACCATCCAGACCCTGATCTCATCATGTGCAGATCAAGTCTACCTGTTGCGGAAGATCACAAGTTCTTGAGACTCGTCTTCGACAGGCGCCTTACATGGCTTCCAAACCTAAAAGCCTTAAAAGCAAAGTGCATGAGATCGCTCGATCTTTTTCGTGTTCAGTCATGCACTTCTTGGGGCGCTGATGGCACAATACTCCTACGCCTTTACCAGGCACTCATCGGGTCGAGACTGTCCTACGACTGCGAAGTATACACATTGGCAACAACCTCCCGTCACCGCACAGTTGATGCAGTCCATCACGCGGCAGTCCGTCTGTCATCTGGTGCCTTTAGATCATCCCCCATATCAAGTATTTTAGTTGATGCAGGAGTACCACCCTTAGACTTGTAGAGAGACGGACTTCTAATTAAGTACTGATACAGACTACAACGCCAACTTAACAACCCTGCCTACACCGTTGCCATAGACATCAATGTAGATATAATATACAGAAACAAACCTCTCCTACCTCGCCCCTTTGGTTTCCGTGTCCGGAATGTCATTGGGAACCTCTCACTACCATACTTCCATATAGCAGTTTATCAGGTATCCCCCATTACACCGTGGGAGTTCCCAAACACACATTTCTGTCGGTACCTCAACTTTAACAAAGCATATCTCGACGGCAACTGCTTGACAGCTTTTCCTGTCCCACATAGCTAGTCACGCCACTTCTGTACCAGTATACACAGACGGCTCCAAATCCGATGCTGGCGTTGGATTTAGAGCTGTCTCTCCAGACTTTTCCCGTTCCGGAACTTTACCTGCCCTAGCTTAAATTTTTACAGCAGAACTATCTGCCGTTGTTTTAGCAATTCGCACCATCTTCACTTTGCCTGTCGATAATTTTACTGTCTACTCTGACTCACAGGCAGCCCTGTCCGTAATCGAAGATTTTAGGAGCACCCACCCGATTATTGTAGATATTTTTAGCTGGCTAGTTCTAGCAAAAAGGCGTGGGCATCAGGTGACCTTCTGCTGGGTACCTGCCCACGTCTCTGTGCGTGGTAATGAGGAAGCCGATGAGGTGGCGCGGGCTGCTGCTTCTCGCCCTCCCTCACAGTGCCCTCTTCCATTTAAGGACTTGCACCCCACCGTGCGGTCTACACTCCAGAGGGTGTGGCAGCGCAGGTGGGCGGCTGTGATTGCCACGACAAAGATGGGGGAAGTCACAACCAGGGCTGTGCGTCCCTGGTCTTATTCCCATATAAGAGGTCGTAAGAGGGAGACTGTCCTGGCCCGCCTTAGGGTGGGTCACACTAGATACACACATGACTTCCTCATGTCCCGGGGAGTTCAACCCTATTGTGATGATTGTTTGGTCCCCCTGACTGTTCGACACTTGCTGGTCGAGTGCCCCAGTCTGGGGGACCTGCGAGAGCGGTACCTCCTCCGGTGTCGGGGCGGAGATGGGAGTTTCTCTCTCTCTCTGGTGCTGGGGGAGAAGGCACTCTTCCCGGGACATGACGTTTATGGCTTCCTACAGGTGGCTGGCATCCTCAACCTCCTGTAAGTTTTATTGTCCTTTTATTGAGTCTTTCTTTTACCTTGTTTTTAATTAATTACAGTTTGTTATAATTTTAATATATAGTTTATTTAATCTTTTATTTCGGCACCACATGACCTTGCAGTTGCGGCGCCAAGACCAAACGCCCCAATAATCATGATCATCAATCAGCCACCATGATCAGTATTCTTATTCTTTTTATAGTCATATTATTTACTATACCATTATCATTATTATTACTCCCATCAGGCTTCGTGAACCTTACACATTTCCATAATAATAGGTCTTTGCATGTCTGGAGAATGAAAGATTCAGGCCCGTCACTGTCAAGTCTTCATGATCATTGTTATTACTCGCTTTGTTTATATCTTACGTTACATTGAGTGTTTTGGCTGCAAAGCTCTCCGTTACTCAATTATTACCAACTCAAACAATTCAATCAATCAATATGGGCATACGTCGGGGTGGGGCGCGTCACCTCGCTTACCCTACGACACCAACTCCGTCCCTCCGAACAGGTCTCTATGCAGGCTCCCCTTCCCATCCTAAGTATCTCATGCCATCATCCAAGAACTTACTGAAGCTACGAACTTTGGTGAATAGAGTCGACTTCTGGGTAGCATGCCACATGTTCGGTGAGCAGAGTCGACTTCTGTCAAGCATGCCATGCACATGCCCGTATAGCCTGAGTTGGCGTTGAAGGACTATGCAGGCAATATGCCTCGATTCAGTCCACGGAGTAATTGCCGGTTTTTGACAACTTCGTCTTGACTTGGTTTTGGTCCAGGAGACCGAAGTCCCAAAGGCTTCGCCTCCTGCAGTGCCTTGAGAGGCATCACTAGAGTCTCTAGCGACTCTGCAAGGTTTACTGCATCATTGGCAAACACAAGGTCAGTGACCATAGTATAGCCCAGTGGTTCTCAACCTTTTTCACTACATTTCCCCTTCATGAATAATTCAACATTCTTGTGGCTCCCCTTTATATTTCTACCAAATCCCACCCCGCCAAAAAAAAAAAAAAAAAAATGTGAATGAAGAGAACATCTTTGCTTTATCACAAAGTTGACAATCATAATTATTTTATATTTTGATGGATTTTTTTGTGAAATACTTACATTACTAGGCTATAAAAGACAAGTGGACACTAGCCTCACAGCAAATTTGGATTTGATTGGGAAACGTTCGCTTAACCTATGCATATTTTATCACACCTCGATGAGAAGGCTGACATTGTCTCTTTTCAGCCAGTTTACGAATTCGAGGTTGTGTCACTGACAATCTACATCGCATGTCTGGGTCCACATCCAGTCGGTTTCGGTTCTTATTCGTGATTTGTAGAAGGGTGCAGAAACCAGAAAAAGGCAAGAGTAGTCGAAGTGCAATCTCACTATCTTTTGGATATGACTGCTCATTGAACACCAGGATACATTCAGAGATTTTTCTTCATAGAGATCTTTGGCAGTAGGATCATTTTTGAGATCAAGGAATTCGTCCTAAACATCATTGGGAATGGTAGTAATGTCAAGAGTGCCAGTAAATGCATTCCTCACCAACTTCCCTTCTCCATTCTCGAATTCTGGGATGTACATTTTAAGTTCATTTTTCAAGGATCCCAAGAGCTAAGTGAATTCAGTTTTAAGTAATGGGTCAAGAAGACAACCTTCCCGGCACCGACTTTCCTTTGCCAATTCTGGAGCTTGGCAAGAAATGCACGAAGACAAGCCATCTGGTGAAACACATTTCTTTCCTTGCCCTCTAGCTTGAAATTCAACCTATTTAGCTGCTCAAATATATCTACTAAATATCCAAGACGTGGCTCCCACAAAACCTCACTTAAGTGACTCAACAAACCATCTTTCCCTTGCATTTCCAGGAACAGTTTAAGCTCCTCCCGAAGTTCAAACACTCGATTCACAACATTGCCCTTTGAAAGCCAGCGTACCTTGGAGTAAAAGAGAAGAGCTTCATGCTCCGAATCCATGTCTCTCCAAAGGTTCTGGAAAAGGCGAGAGCTCAGATCTACAACTTTCACAAAGTTGACACATTTGACCACTGCCTCCAGGATCTTGCAAAGTTCATCAGGGAACGTTTTCGACACCAGTGCAAAATAATGGATCATACAGTAAACCCCTTGGCATTCGGAGCTACTTTCTTTACGCGCTTCTGGAACCAGATTCTGATTTTTATCCCAGCATCGCTGGAACCCGAATCTGTACAGACTCCACAACAATTTTCCCAGGGGATTATGTTAGCTCTGAAGAAAGAAGATAGCTTTTCCATCACATCTCCAGCTGTTTTGGTGGTCTCAAGCTGTGTACAGAACAGATATTCCTCCTTGATATTACACATTATTTTTTTATTCAGATTCCTAACATTATCTAAAAATTTATGCTTTCTAACAGCTCGCCATGGCCCCCAGGTTGACAACCACTGTTCTTGCACTTATATCTGAAAGGAACTTCACACACACACAAAAAAAGAAAAGTGCAGCAGAAATTACTAAGAAATGCATCCGAAAATTATACTATATTAGAATGTGGCTGTAAAATAAAAGTGGTGGCCTCACATTCATTTAAGCCAATATTGAAAAAAAATAAGTATGTGATGATTGATTAGAATATAATTGCATGAGACATGAAAGCAAAATCGACAAGAAGAAAACTAAGAAAAGAAAAAAGGAAAGCATGCCTCCAGTACCTCTTTGACTGAGCAGTTGCCCCGGATCAAGTAGGACATGGCGTCCCTGTCTGCCATAAATGAGAACTTGCTGTCGCTCATAATGCGATCCAATCCCGCCTCTCGGGAATCACAGAAGAGGCTTGGATCCCTTACAAGCCCTTCGTACACCTTCTGGTAACTCTCCTTCTTTGACCGCTGATGGATGGCAGGATAAAATTTATGTTATACAAACGTCAAGAAATATGCAGGAGTGTGGCTTTGCATCGACACCTTGGCTGACTCACTTGCGTGATGGAACATTTTGTTTTCTTCCTCCTCATTCCCTCCCTCCTTCATAGTATTCTTCTACTCCTCCCTCTCCTCCTTTCTCCTCCTCCTCTTTCTCCTCCTCCTTCCGTGATAATAAGGATATACAAACTCAATTACCTGAAGGATCTTGGGCGTGGCAGTGCCCTTGAGCATGCCAATCTTCCAGCCAGGCGCCTTGACAGCCTCCTGCAGTGTGCTGAAGGGCGGGGTGACGGTGGACACGGTCAGGAAGGAGGTGAGGATGGCTGTGTAGGAGGCGTAAAGCACCACGGAGGTGAACCAGAACAGCCACAGCACAGCCTGAGCCCTTCCTGTGGTTGGGAGGATCCAGGAACCTGAGGAAAGGGAAGGAGGGACGGGAATGTTAGGTATGCAGGTCTGTGGAGATGAGGATGAATGTATAGGAGGCATAAACTACGGAGTGAACCAGAACAGCCACAACACAGTTTAAGCTCTGCCTGTTGTCGGGAGGATCCAGCAACCTGAGGAAAGGAGAGGAAGGACGTGAATGAAGATAGGGGTGGCTATATATGCGGCATGAAGCACTACAGAGGTGAATCAGAACAGCCAACACAGAGATTAAGCCCTGCTTGTCGTCCGGGGAATCCAGTAACCTGTGTGAAGGTGTTGTGTATGAAGGGCTTTTTTCTAACAAAAGAGCCGGCTCAAGGGCAACAAAAACAGTGTATAAAAAAAAAGCCCGCTACTTGCCGCTCCCAACAACAAAAAATAGTAGAGTGGCCAAAAGAGAGGTCAATTTCGGGTGGAGAGGTGTCTTGATACACTCTTCTTGAAAGAGGACAAGTCACAGGCGGGAGGAAATTCTGGTTCTGGCTTTATGATGTGCACTGAACATTTAACTTGGATTGAAATGGAAATGTGAAGGCGGAAGTCTTCATTCGTCTCCTTTGATTCAGAAAACCTAAGGATCAGAAAGTGATTGATGTGGCGTGTTGATGCAGAATCAGAAGAAAAATAAAGAAAAGACAAGAAAAAAACATGCAGTATATAGAATAACGCAAGATAAGAAAAAAAAAAATAGATATAAAAAATAACTAGAAAATACAGTAATCAGTAGCACAATAGCGAGAAAACAGGCGAGAATACAAAAATAATGGAAAATCAAGAAGCGAAGCAAAAAAAGTAAACAACAAAAAATGACTCAATAACGAGATAAAGTGTTCAAATGGAAAATCACGAGAGAACAAACAAGATCATGATGCAATATAATTATATAAGGAAAAAAAAACATGAAACAAGAACCGGAGGCAAGACCAATGAGGCAACAGGAAAGAAGCACTCTTGACCTTGCTGGACGAGGCAAGAGAAGAGTATGAAGGCGACATTGCTCCCCTTGGCGAAGTGTTGGTCCTCGTTTGCCTGTTGGCGCACGATGACCCACAGCCCGACCGTCATGACCCCCAGCAGCGTGAGGATGGCCAGCCACGTCTCCCAGTGAAAGGACCGGACGAAGGTGTCCCAGCCGATGCTCTCCAGCGACGAGTTTCTCTGGGCGTAAATATTCATGCCGGAGTAACCTGGGTGGGAGGGGGAATGTCCACAGGCGTTAATCCTTCGTCAGTTGATGGCTTGAAGATACAAGGAGAGGATAAGGATATATTTGTGGAAATTATTCCGTCTGTATAATTATATATAGTATATAATGTATATTATATTTCAGCCCGGAATCGTGCCAAATCTATTCTCCGACTTACCAAAACCTCTTTCATCAATAGAAAATGTCAACACCTTGCTTTTTCTAATTCTTCCCGTGACTTCTGGCACCTAGTCAAAAATATCTCCTCCAATTTCACTTCTTCCTCTTTCCCTCCTCTCCTTAACCCTGACGGCAGCACTGCTGTCTCATCTGTCTCTAAGGCTGAACTCTTCGCTCAAACTTTCTGTAAGAACTCCACCGTGGACGATTCTGGGCATATTCCTCCTACTCATCCCCCCTCTGACTCCTTTATGCCTTTTATTAAGATTCATCCTAATGATGTTTTCTATGCCCTCTCTGGCCTCAATCCTCAGAAGGCTTATGGAGCTGATGGAGTGCCTCCTATTGTCCTTAAAAACTGTGCTTCCGTGCTCACACCCTGCCTGGTCAAACTCTTTCGTCTCTGCCTATCAACATTTACCTTTCCTTCCTGTTGGAAGTATGCCTTCATACAGCCTGTGCCTAAGAAGGTTGACCGTTCCAATCCCTCAAACTACCGCCCTATAGATATACTTTCCTGTGTATCTAAAGCTTTTGAATCAATCCTTAACCAGAAGATTCAAAAGCACCTTTCCACTTCCGACCTTCTATCTGATATGAATCCAATATGGGTTCCGCAAGGGGCGTTCTACTGGCGATCTTCTCTCTCTCTTCGTCATCCTCTCTTAGCTGTTTCGGTGAAACTTTCTCTGTTGCGCTAAACATATCGAAAGCCTTCGATAGAGTCTGGCACAAGTCTTTGTTTTCTAAACTGCCCTCTTTCGGATTCTGTCCCTCTCTCTGTTCCTTAATCTCCAGTTTCCTCTCCGGCCGTTCTATCTCTGCGGTGGTAGACGGTCACTGTTCTTCCCCTAAACCTATCAACAGTGGTGTTCCACAGGGCTCTGTCTTATCACCCACTCTCTTCCTGTTATTCATCAATGATCTTCTTTCCATAACAAACTGTCCTGTCCACTCATACGCCGACGACTCCACTCTGCATTATTCAACTTCTTTCAAAAGAAGGCCATCCCAACAGGAAGTACACGACTCCAGACTGGAAGCTGCAGAACGCTTAACCTCAGACCTTGGGGTAGAAGGTTGTGTCCTTCAATGCCTCAAAAACTCAATTTCTCCGCCTATCAACTCGACACAGTCTTCCAAACACCTATCCCCTATTCTACGACAACACTCAGCTGTCACCTCTTCAACACTAGACATCCTCGGTCTATCCTTAACTCAAAATCTCAACTGGAAACTTCACATCTCCTCTCTCGCTAAATCAGCTTCCTCGAGGTTGGGCGTTATGTATCGTCTCCGCCAGTTCTTCTCCCCCGCGCAGTTGCTATCCATATACAGGGGCCTTGTCCGCCCTCGTATGGAGTATGCATCTCACGTGTGGGGGGGCTCCACTCACACAGCTCTTCTGGACAGAGTGGAGTCTAAGGCTCTTCGTCTCATCAGCTCTCCTCCTCCTACTGATAGTCTTCTACCTCTTAAATTCCGTCGCGATGTTGCCTCTCTTTCTATCTTCTATCGCTATTTTCACGCTGACTGCTCTTCTGAACTTACTAACTGCATGCCTCCCCCCCCTCCCGCGGCCCCGCTGCACATTACTTTCTACTCATGCTCATCCCTATTCTGTCCAAACCCCTTATGCAAGAGTTAACCAGCATCTTCACTCTTTCATCCCTCACGCTGGTAAACTCTGGAACAATCTTCCTTCATCTGTATTTCCTCCTGCCTACGACTTGAACTCTTTCAAGAGGAGGGTATCAGGACACCTCCCCTCCCGAAACTGACCTCTCTTTCGGCCACCTCTTTTGATTTTTTTTTTTTTTTGTAGGAGCAGCGAGTAGCGGACTTTTTTTTTTTATTATTGTTTCATTTCTTTGTGCCCTTGAGCTGTCTCTTTTGTTGTAAAAAAAAAAAAATGTATATTTTGTCATTATTAATCTAATGCAATTCAGTCAGAATTAAGTAACAAGTGGTAGAAGTTTAATACCACAAAAAAATAATTAGAAGCGGTATGAAGAACATTTCGAACGTAATCAGAATTCAATTGTCGACGTGGCATCTGCTGGCGTGGCAATCCTTGCTAACGCCAGCGCATAGCTCTTTGTTCTAGACTCCATACGAAGCACACCTTCCCTGCGCTAGCATTATTCTCATAACTTGAGAAATACACCGAAAGAAAACCATGCTGTTAGCGTCAAATACGCAGACCAAGTCCGAGTACCAAGCTATCCGACCACGTTGGAACCGCCACCTCCACCGAATTCTGCTAATACCTCCATTACGTCTTCTCCGAAATCCACAACTAAGTATCAGATTAGGGTTGGGCAAAATTTTTGTCTTAGCTTGAGATTGGAGTAAGGGAGTGTTTCAGGTAATTCATGTTCCTTGATTTTAATTGGTGATCAACACTAGCCTCGAAAGCCTAGGTTAATTTCCCACAATATTTTTTATGGTGCGTATAAAGCCGAAAATGTTCATGCTAAAATAACACGAGTGTGAAGGGGAACGTCCACTGATGTCAATCCTTCGTCGGTTGATGCCTCGAAGTGGTGTTATAGGCCATGAAGACCTTGCATTCTACCTTAGTCTAATGACTAATCTGCTTCAATATGAAAAGATTGTAGGTAGTCACCAAGACAAAATCAAAGGCTGTGAGTTAACTTTAAACTCCTCCCAACGCCTCTCCTAGACTAAGACAAAACTTGTGTTGGCCAACCCTATTCTGCACTTAGCTGTCGGATTTCAGAGCCAGGAGAAGGTTGTAGCTGAGGTAACATGGATATGGCTTGGTCTGGTGGGCTGGTCCAAGGAGTACTCATGGCGTTTGGCGCGTGGACTCGGTCGAGAGAAACATTTATTTATAGCTATAGTTGTATATTAGTTTTCTTTATATGTAGGTACATTGTTTTTTTTTTTTTTACATCTGCAGCTTGCCTATATGAAGCTGAGCTTTTCAGGCAAAGTTAAATTTGTCAATAATTATAATGATGATGATGATGATAATAATAATAATAATGATAATAATAATAATAATGATAATAATAATGATAATAATAATGATAATAATAATAATAATAATAATAATAATAATAATAATAATAATAATAATAATAATAATAATAATAATAAAAAGATAATGATAATATGACAATAATATCAGTAAAAAATTGTTAAATGCTAATAATATTAGTACCTAATAATAATGCAAGAAAAAAATATAATAATAATAATGATAATAATAGTAAAGTAGTAATAATAGTAATAATATTATTGATATTGAAAAATAATAATAATAATAATGATATCAGAAAAGTAAAAATATAATACTGATGACAATAACAATGATAAATAATAATAATAATAATAATAATAATAATAATAATAATAATAATAATAATAATAATAATAATAATAGTAAATAATAATAATTATACTTAACAAAGAAATCTATATGGTCAGTTTACATACCTAAAAGAGAATTAGACAACACATGGACTTGGTCTGGGTAATGTTGATGCGGTCAGCCAGGATTTGTTACGGTTATTTCTCAAATACTGAAAATTTTACTACTCGCCGAGATGTGTTCAGCCTGAAGTCTGTTAAGCGAGAGAGCCAGCGGCCCAGCGGTCAAGTTTCCAACCTCTAACGTCAATTGCGGTTGCCCACGTCGAGATTGCCATGTAGGCAAATAAATCTTTTAAGGCTTATTCGAAACACTCTTCATACCGCATCTAATTACTTTTTGTCGTATTATCTACCACCACTTGTTATTCAATTTTATCTGAATGGCTTTATATTATAATTCCCAAATATACAATATATAGAGACGGAATAATTTCCACACAGCAAATATTAACGCAAAAAAAAAAAAATGTCAATCGATTTTTTTATATTTTTTTTAGTGTCAGTCTAGTTGCACTGAAAGTAGGAGCTTATTCCCTTGCCGTGCTGCTACGTTGGTGAAACAAAAACTGGTGCAGTCTGAATCTTTTTGTTTACACTTAAGGTTTGTGGTAGTATTTCTCGTTCGAAACGTGTCCTCGATCATAAACAATTGGGATATATCCACACCATAGAGTATTTTGAAACATTCCATCAGTTTTCCTTGGAGGTGAAGTTTCTCAAGAGAGAACTTGTTAAGAGATGAGAGCCTTTCATTGTAAGGTGTGTTGCACAAGTAAGAGATCATCTTTATTGCCCTACGCTGAACAATATCAACTTAAGCAATGTTTTTCGCATGGTGGGGATATCAAAGCTATACTGCATATTCCAAGTGTGATCTGACTAATCTATTGTATAGTGGTATTACATCAGTATTTTTCTTTATTTTAAGGCTTTTTTGATGAAGCCTAACGTTGTTTTCCATATTTGTTATGTTAATGCATTGTTGTGAAAATCTGAGGATTGACGCGATTTTGCACTCAGGTCCTTAACACACTGAACTCTTTTGAGTTTAATGCCACACATTTCATAATCGAACTTCCTATCTTTTGTTTCAACATAAAGAACCTGGCCTTTCTTGATATCAAAGAGTATCTCCCATCCATCAGACCATCCCGAAATTTTATACAAACGTTCTTGAAGATCATGAACAGTACCGGACATAGAAGTTAGCCCTGAGGGACATCACTAGTGACAAGCTCCCACTCTGATCAGCACTCTTTGCTGTCTGTTGCTCAACCAATTAGCGATTCATTTTTTTTTTTTTACAATAAAGGAGACAGCTCAAGAGCACACAAAAAAATAAAACAGTAATAAAAAAAAAGCCCGCTACTTGCTGCTCCCAAAAAAGAATCAAAAGAGGTGGCCGAAAGAAAGATCAATTTCGGCAGATGGTGTACTTTACCTACATTATCTAGATCCTTGATTTTGTAAAGTAATTTATCGTGTGGATCTTTATGAAACGCCTTTTGAAAATCCAGATAGACTGCGTTCAACGCAATGATTTGGTTATGTCATAATCTGAAAAGAGATCGTTATAAAAGGTCAGTAGGTTAAACAAACCGTATCGACTTGCTTACCTACCTACTGAGGTTAGACTACTACCTTTAAGTGTCCGGTATTTTTCTGTCTCCTTTTTAAGAATCGGTTCGAGCTACCTTGATTTACATAGATATTCAGACCACACAGACTCTATGGTCCAGCCTAGGTGGTCTGTCCAAACCTAAATGGAATTCTGTTAAATTTAATGTCACCAAGTCTTTGCATTTCGGCTTTAGTGAGTATCAAGTTAAAGATTGTTTTTAAATAAATTAATCGTACTGCACTTGACGACTGGGGGTGGGAAATTATTCCTTTCTCGAGCTACAACGTTTGAAAAATTTGGTGCAATCTGAATGTATTTGTTTACACTTAAGTTTTGTGCCATTATTTCTCGTTCGGAACGTGTCATCGATCAAAAACAATTTGGATTGGTCCACATTCGTAAAACCATTGAGTATTTTGAAATATTTGATCAGTTTTCCTCGGAGGCGAAGTTTCTTAAGAGAGAATAGCTTAAGGGATGAGAGACTTTCGTCGTAAGGTTTGTTGCGCAGGGAAGAGATCATCTTTGTTGCCCGACGTTGCACACCTAATTATGCAATGTCCTTTGCGTGGTGGGGAGACCAAAGCTGTACCGCATATTCTAAATGAGGTCTGACTAAACTATTATGCAATGGAAGTATTACACCCTTATTCTTGAATGAGAAGTTTGTCTTAAGAGAAGCCTAAACTCTTGACAAATAATATTAATGAAAAAAAGTTTTGGGTCTTTCGACTTGAAACTCTCAGGATATATTAAAAACTGGAATACTTACGTTGTGTTAGCACGAGAATGTGGTGCGACATGGCGTCATGACGCTATGACGTCACGACGTCATATTATTTTAAAATGTTCCGGTGGCCCTTCTGTATGTACTAGACTAGAGACTTGAGCTTCGAAAGGTAAATACTCTAACATTAGGCCAATCCAGCGACATTTTTGTTTTCTTTTTTATCATTCCTCATACGTCTTGAAATATTCGATCATAAGATGGACGTCGCGTGACGTACGCCGATCAGCGATTTTTCTTGTTTGTTTTCCTGTGACATATTCAATTTTCACTTTACTTAAAAAAAAAAAAAAACGAATAGTAGGCATGAACCTATCACCATTAAAAATAAACACACCGAGTTTCAAGTAAATCCAGTAAGTAATAGATTTTCTATGAATATTTGAATGCAAATACAAGTGTTAATAGCACAAAAACTGTGCTAGATCGGCGTCGCATGACCCTCCAACACCCCCCAACAATTTATATTATGCAACTAGGGGTCTAAAATGGAAAATGCTGAAAAGTAAAGATGGCTCCACTATAAACACTTGCCTGCGCCACAACAGGCTGGGGCCGACCATCAGGCCCTACTATGAAGGCCTACCGGCTCCACAGGCCAAGACATAAAAAGAAAAAAAAACTATAATGCCATGTTGTAGGGTTCATCAGGGCTAACAAATGTTATTATACAATGTCATGTCTACAGTGCATGGGTAAGCCAGGAAAACAACTTGAAGAGAACAAGAAGATGGACAATCTGTTGATAGGCGTCTGCGACGCCGATGAAAATATGTTTTGAGCTACTGGCGTCACACTCGCTCGGAGCGGATTCCTTCAGTCTCCCAAAACTTTCTACATGGTTATAGAATAGAAATATGGAATAACTTTATTTTTCATTTTCACCTGTAGGGGGTTAGGATCCCCTTAATGAAGCCCAGCATTCTGTTCGCTTTGTTTGTTGCGTCAATGCGCTGCTGTTAGAATTTGAAGTTTGACGGGATTTTGACCATATCAGACCCTATGACATACCGTTTTTCGCAAATATCTTTCAAACGAAGACTCGGATCAGCATGGGACTTTGGCACAGATTGTTTCACACACTCCGCTAATTTTTGACGCTATTGTGCAATGCCAGATGCGGTTAATTATGGCGTTTACTCTTGACTGTGATGATAAAACCTGCGTGAGCCACTTACACATTCGAACAGGTGAGGCGTGACGTATTTGTGACGTTTATCCACCACCTATCTCCACCCCTGGCTTCCCCTACTCCCATCCCTCCCTTTCCCTCCCTCCTCCTTCTCCCCCGCACTCTCTCCCATCGCCCTCTTTCTCCCCCCTCCCCCTCCCCCCCCCTCTCTCTCTCTCTCTCTCTCGGTATGCATGCGATGTGAAGCGTTGCACACACATGACTTGTCTATAATGGCGGATAACTCGAAAGTATATACTAAGTATGGTAGGGTGTTTTATGCACACGACCTTAATTCCTGCTCCAGCGTAACTGAATGTTGCTTAAGTGCTGTATGAGGTTTGTTTGGCAATTGTTCACCCATTGAAAGTTGTACGAGTATATGACCCTCCTTCCCACAGGTTACGTTGAACGAATGATGGGATGAAGCACGTAGCTGACGCTTGATCATTTATAGGAAATCGCGTAAGAGACGGAAAGGAATAGGGGTGGAATTGAGGCGGGAATTCATTGCAAAGTAAAAACGTGAAACGAAATTGGAGAAATATATGAATAATTTATTCTGATGTTAGGAAAAGACTGCCATACGCTGTGTTCATGTAGATATGTTAAAAAGTCATAGCAAACAAAAATAGACAGCGAGTATATGATGGGTGGATTAATAATGTAAATAACTGACCACATAGGCTGTTACTTCAACATTCATCACCATCGACAAACAGGTCATCCTCGTCATCACTGTTGATGCTGATGCAGACGGGATATAATTTCTATTTATCTGCCATTAATTCAAGTCGTACGTGTGCATAGATTCATATCTCGTGTACAGCACAAGTGTTTGAGAGAGAGAGAGAGAGAGAGAGAGAGAGAGAGAGAGAGAGAGAGAGAGAGAGAGAGGGGGAGGCGAGGCATGGGGAGAAAGGGGGAGGGAAAGGGAGGGATGGGAGTAGGGGAAGCCAGGGGTGGAGGTAGGTGGTGGATAAACGTCACAAATACGTCACGCCTCACCTGTTCGAATGTGTAAGTGGCTCACACAGGTTTTGCCATCACAGTCAAGAGTAAACGCCATAATTAACCGCATCTGGCATTGCGCAAGAGCGTCAAAAATTAGCGGAGTGTGTGAAACAATCTGTGCCAAAGCCCCATGCTGATCCGAGTCTTCGTTTGAAAGAAATTTGCGAAAAACGGTATGCCATAGGGTCTGATATGGATAGTAGGTCCTTGGAACACTGAACGCTTTTGAATTTAACGCCACGCATTTCATAATCGAACCTCTTATTTTCTGTACCAATTTGAAGAACCTGGCCATCTATCGGACCAAGCTGAAATTTTATGCAAATCTTCTTGGAGGCTTTCCCTGTCTTTGTCCGTGAGGACCGAATTACCAATCTTTGTGTCGCCAGCAAATTTACTAATGAAATTACAGAGTCCAACGTCTCTGTCATTGAAATACAGTTGTGAGAAAAGAGAGTATTTCGCTTTTTGCATCGTTAAGTAGAATAGAATATACATTGTCTAGTCTTGAACTTTTATTTGTTTTAAGAGATTGGAGATCATTTAGGACTTCATCGGAAGTTATTACAAAGTCAGGCAAGATCTGCGTGGATTTATCGCTAATATTATTGTAATCGCTGGTGTTTGTGGTTGTAAGGGTTACAGTATTGAATACCAAAGTAAAGTAATTGTTCAATAAGCTCGCAACGCGCTGGCTTTCAGTTACTAGTTTACCATCGCTGTCAATTAAAGGTCTAATCCCACTTTTAATCGCCTTTTTTGTTGTTTTTATGATTGAAAAAAGACTTCGAATTAGTTTTACAGTTGCCTGACTTACTAATCTTTTCACGCACCGCCTGGCTTCATGATAGTCTAATATTTTCAGGCGTGTTTTGCGCTTTCTTTAGCCTGTAGAGCAAGTTTCTCTTCTTAAATTGATTGCTTCAGTTTGTTGTTAAACCACGGGTGACTTTTATTCGAGTTACTTCGCTTCTCACTAAACGGGACATATGTGTTCTGCTGAGTGGGTAATTGATTTTCAAAGCTTGGCCGGGCTTCCTCTATGTTGGAATTATCTGATGGCTGCAATTTTCCATTTTACGTCGGATTCCTGCGAAATTTGCCCCTTAGACATTAGGCACCATTATTTTGTGTTCAGTCACTTTTGTTTGAGCGTTAATGTCGACACGCATTAATTTGTGATCGCAAGAACCGAGATGTTCTCCCACCTTAACTTTACTGACTAAATGATCTTGGTTTACTATAACAAGGTCTAGTGTGTTATTTAGTCGAGTTGGGTCAGTAACCATTTGATTTTAGTTATTATCCTCTAAAAAATCAAGCATTCTATTTCACACCCGACAGAGCTCTAAATCATTGGTAATTTATCATTGGAGAGGATCAAGATCTTGAGGTCCACATCAAACATATGAATTTTCTCAATAACAATGGCGCAAGAAAATGGGAATCAAGTACACGGAATTCAGTGAATGCGAAAAACGGTTTAGAAGCTCCCGATGCCTTTTAAGTTGGTAATAGGTAATCTTAGTAGGGGAGAACTTGCTTTAGGGCCGATTTTGATATAATTTCTTATATATTGAGGAAAACATTTATTATCTCTTGGCCATCTTAACCCCTTGACTACGGATTTCCTACAAGAAGACCTCACCAAGCTACAGGAGTGGAGCAACAAGTGGCTGCTACAATTTAATGAGGAAAAATGTAAAGTCCTGCACCTTGGAAGGGGATATCCAGCACATCAATACCACATGGGAAACATTCCACTAGTGACTATCCACCACAGAGGCAGAGAAAAACCTTGGACTATATGTTACCAGGCTACCAGTGAAGGCAAAATCCATGCCAATCGCAGCAGTCGGGTTAAGGAGGAAAAGACAACTACAAAAACAAACATAAAGCTGTGCATGTTCTGCGTACTTACCTATTACCTCAGAGAAATCCACCACCTTTAGCCTCTCGTCTGTGATGCTGAAGGCGGCGAGGGCAATGTCAGCCTGCTGTTGTAGAGAAAGGAAAACGTTGACTTTCTGTATTGATATTATTACAACTATTATTAATGTCATTATATTTATTATTATTATTATTATTATTATTATTATTATTATTATCATCATTATTATTATCATTAGCAGCAGCAGTATTTCCTTTATTATCCTTCCTCTTATCTTCATTATCCATTATCAGTAGTTGATCATGAAGACTGACTTCGATTTTTTTTTTTTTTTTTTTTTTTTGTGTGTGTGTGTGTGTGTGTGCGCGCTACCTTCCTCTGCAGGGCCCCGATGAGGCCATTGTAGTTGCCGTCCTTCATCTCCGTTCCGAACACGGCATCGTCGGGCGGCAGCGTTGACAACCGTACCCTACACAAATTAATTATCAGAGTCATTAATATCATAATCAGTATCATATCTAATGCTAGACTGACACTCAAATCTTCATCATAATCATACTCAGAACGGAGAAAGATAGATACACATCAGTGCTGGGCACTTGCGGTACTTTTTGCGGTACTGCGGTAATGCGGTACTACCGCACTACCAAACCGGTACCGCAGTACCGCAGTACCACAGAGGATTGCTGAAAGTACCGGAGTACCGGTACCGCGTTCAAATTTCTTGCGGTACTTTTCGCGGTACTGGCAAACACTTAAAAGAAAAATAGTGATGATAATAATTAATGAATAAATAAATTTGTAAATAAAAATAAACAACACCACTGTTTGAGGGGACCGGGGGGATGGGGGGGCACCTAACCCACCGGGCAGACAGACAGACAGTCGGACATGCGCACAGACACCGTGGGAAAGAGGGGAGGCACTTTCACTGAAAAGGATAGGTAACTAATGTTAATTAAAAAGATGTGATTTTTCATCGGAGGGAGGTTGGAACCATGATTTTTTCACCTATGCTTTTCTAGGAGGAACCATACTTGCTTCTAAAATAAATCAACACCTCATAACTCCTATAGTACGTTACATCAATTCATCTTTAGTTGCGTGCGCGCCGATTATCTCGCTATAACTGGCAACAGAGAAAGAGGGGGGAGAGAGACACGTTACTAACGTGTACCGTGCTAACGTAGACGGACTTAGAACGTGTAACGTTCTAACTCTTAAGTCCGGGCTCAACTTCACTACTGGCAGGTCGGTGAAAATCTTGGTCCTAGGAAATAATCTATTAAATAATTACCTGTATATAATATTGTTATCTACAATATTATTATGTTACTTATTCCGGGCACATCTTTCCTACTGGATAGTCTCCACCTAATCTCATGTACACTGCATGTGTATTACCTAGTAAATAAAAACAAATTTGTGATTATAATAAGTGAAAAAATATAGGTGTGTGGGTTGTCACATAGAGGTGACCGTGGTGTAACGGGTAGCACGTCCTCCCGGCAAGCGGAAGGACTCGGGTTCGATTCCCGGGCGGTGCCTGCCTTTTCTGGTGAACCCCCTACCTCTAACATGGCGCAGTGAGTAGGATCCAGCAGCGATACACATTCCCCGGACTGGCCGGCCAGGGAGGCGGCCTTAAGGGGGAGTTGTGTGGGTTGTCACCGAGAGGCCACGGGTCACCACGGGTAGCACGTCCGCCCGGCAAGCGGTAGGACTCGGGTTCGATCCTCGGGCGGTGCCTGCCATTTCTGGTGAACCCCCTACCTCTAACTCCGGCCTGTCTCGTCTCCAGCTCCACCCATCGACGCTCTCCCATCAGCTGATTTGCGTCCCCCTCCCCCCTCTCTCTCTCTCTCTCTCTCTCTTCCGCATACGTTGAGGGAGATAAATATATAATTTAATGGAATAAAGGAAAGTAAGAGGAGGAGGAGGAAGTCCACTCAACTGATTTACTTCCCCCCCCCCCCTCTCTCTCTCTCTCTCTCTCTCTCATACGTTAAAGGAGATAGAGATAATTGAATGAAATAGAGGAAAGAGTAGGAGGAGGAGGAAGTACACTTTTGTACAGCCTTCTCAATTGTAATTACTCGTATTAAAATGTGATTTTTGGCGTTTATTTATTATTATTATTTTTTTTACATATAGGTGTTTTTGGTAATTGGTGTCGCAAAGCTATTTTTTTTCTATTTTTAAGTGCTGCTTTAGAAACCAGGTACCGCAGTACCGCGGAACGCACCAGGGGGGGCGGGAAAAGTACCGGAGTACCGCGGAGCGCACTGGGGATGCTGAGGTACCGCAGTACCGCGTAACGCAACCCCAAACTTTTGTACCGCGCCCACCACTGATACACATACATTATCATAATAATCAGTATGGACAGATAGATACTATCATAATCATATGTGTGTGTAAACCTTCCAACCATCATCATAATCATTATAGATATTTAACTGAGCATACTTATCATCAATATATATATAATAAAGATAAAGTTCTGGACATATGGCATTGCTGCGCGTGGCCTCAACTTTCATCTTCGTGTCATTGGCTTTTGAGTCTGTGGTGGGCAAGAAACCATTGTCCGGGACACAGGGCTAGTGTGACAACTGCGGTACCACAGTTTGCGTTCCCCAGGATTTTCCAAGTACTCATTTATCGACCTACCCGGAAGGGAGGGTGAACAGCTGGGTGAGCTGGTCTCCAACTGCCTGAGGCCGGGATGTCTCTGCCTCTCTCTGCCTTTGTCTGCCTCTCTCTACCTCAGTCTCTGCCTCTCTCTGCCTCTGTCTCTGCCTCTCTCTGCCTCTATCTCTGCCTCTCTCTACCTCTGTCTCTGCCTCTCTCTCTGCCTCTCTCTCTGCCCCTCTCTCTCTCTCTGCCTCTCTCTGCCTGTCTCTTCCTCTCTCTCACTGCCTTTATTTCTGCCTCTGTCTCTGCCTTTGTCTCTGTCTCTAGCTGCCTCTGCCTCTCTCTCTGCCTCTGTCTCTGTCTCTGCCTCTGCCTCTCTCTCTGCCTCTGTCTCTGCCTCTGTCTCTGCCTCTCTCTCTGCCTCTGTCTCTGCCTCTCTCTCTGCCTCTGCCTCTCTCTCTGCCTCTGTCTCTGCCTCTGCCTCTGCCTCTCTCTCTGCCTCTGTCTCTGCCTCTGCCTCTGCCTCTGTCTCTGCCTCTGCCTCTGCCTCTGTCTCTGTCTCTGCCTCTGCCTCTGTCTCTGCCTCTGTCTCTGTCTCTGCCTCTGTCTCTGTCTCTGCCTCTGCCTCTGTCTCTGCCTCTGTCTCTGTCTCTGCCTCTGCCTCTGTCTCTGCCTCTGTCTCTGCCTCTGTCTCTGTCTCTGCCTCTGCCTCTGTCTCTGCCTCTGTCTCTGTCTCTGCCTCTGTCTCTCTCTCTGCCTCTGTCTCTGCCTCTGCCTCTGTCTCTGCCTCTGCCTCTGTCTCTGCCTCTGTCTCTGCCTCTGCCTCTGCCTCTGTCTCTGCCTCTGCCTCTGTCTCTGCCTCTGCCTCTGCCTCTCTCTCTGCCTCTGTTTCTGCCTCTGCCTCTGCCTCTGTCTCTGCCTCTGCCTCTGTCTCTGCCTCTGTCTCTGCCTCTGCCTCTGTCTCTGCCTCTACCTCTGCCTCTGTCTCTGCCTCTGCCTCTGTCTCTGTCTCTGTCTCTGCCTCTGTCTCTGCCTCTGTCTCTGCCTCTGTCTCTGTCTCTGTCTCTGCCTCTGCCTCTGTCTCTGCCTCTGTCTCTGCCTCTGCCTCTGTCTCTGCCTCTGTCTCTGCCTCTGCCTCTGTCTCTGTCTCTGCCTCTGCCTCTGTCTCTGCCTCTGCCTCTGTCTCTGCCTCTGCCTCTGTCATTGCCTCTGTCTCTGCCTCTGTCTCTGCCTCTGCCTCTGTCTCTGTCTCTGTCTCTGCCTCTGTCACTGCCTCTGCCTCTGTCTCTGCCTCTGTCTCTGATTCTGTCTCTGCCTCTGCCTCTGTCTCTGCCTCTGTCTCTGCCTCTGCCTCTGTCTCTGCCTCTGTCTCTGTCTCTGCCTCTGCCTCTGTCTCTGCCTCTGTCTCTGCCTCTGCCTCTGCCTCTGTCTCTGCCTCTGCCTCTGTCTCTGCCTCTGTCTCTGTCTCTGCCTCTGTCTCTCTCTCTGCCTCTGTCTCTGCCTCTGCCTCTGTCTCTGCCTCTGCCTCTGTCTCTGCCTCTGCCTCTGTCTCTGCCTCTGCCTCTGCCTCTGTCTCTGCCTCTGCCTCTGCCTCTGCCTCTGTCTCTGCCTCTGTCTCTGCCTCTGCCTCTGCCTCTGTCTCTGCCTCTGTCTCTGCCTCTGCCTCTGCCTCTGTCTCTGCCTCTGTCTCTGCCTCTGCCTCTGTCTCTGCCTCTCTCTCTGCCTCTGTCTCTGCCTCTGCCTCTCTCTCTGCCTCTGTCTCTGCCTCTGCCTCTCTCTCTGCCTCTGTCTCTGCCTCTGCCTCTGCCTCTCTCTCTGCCTCTGTCTCTGCCTCTCTCTCTGCCTCTGCCTCTGCCTCTCTCTCTGCCTCTGCCTCTCTCTCTGCCTCTGCCTCTGTCTCTGCCTTTGCCTCTCTCTCTGCCTCTTCCTCTGCCTCTGTCTCTGCCTCTGCCTCTGTCTCTGCCTCTCTCTCTGCCTCTGTCTCTGCCTCTGCCTCTGCCTCTCTCTCTGCCTCTGCCTCTGTCTCTGCCTCTCTCTCTCTCTCTGCATCTCTCTCTCTCTCTCTCTCTCTCTCTCTCTCTCTCTCTCTCTCTCTCTCTCTCTCTCTCTCTCTCTCTCTCTCTCTCTCTCTCTCTCTCTGTCTCTGCCTCTCTCTCTGCATATGTCTCTGCCTCTCTCTCTGCATCTGTCTCTGCCTCTCTCTCTCCCTCTGTCTCTGCCTCTCTCTCTCCTTCTGTCTCTGCCTCTCTCTCTCTCTCTGCATCTGTCTCTGCCTCTCTCTCTCTCTGCATCTGTCTCTGCCTCTCTCTCTCTCTCTCTGCATCTGTCTCTGCCTCTCTCTCTGCATCTGTCTCTGCCTCTCTCTCTGCATCTGTCTCTGCCTCTCTCTCTGTCTCTGTCTCTGCCTCTCTCTCTGCATCTGTCTCTGCCTCTCTGCATCTGTCTCTGCCTCTCTCTCTCTCTCTCTGCATATGTCTCTGCCTCTCTCTCTCTCCCTCTGTCTCTGCTTCTCTCTCTCTCCCTCTGTGTCTGCCTTTGTCTCTCTGCCTCTCTCTCTCTCCCTCTCTGTGCCTCTTTCTCTGCTTCTTTCTGCCTCTATCTCGGTCTCTCTGCCTCTGTCTCAGCCTCTTTGCCTCTCTCTCTCTCTCTCTCTCTCTCTCTCTCTCTCTCTCTCTCTCTCTCTCTCTCTCTCTCTCTCTCTCTCTCTCAGAGACAAAGGCAGAGAGAGGTAGAGGCAGAGAGAAAGACAGAGAGAGAGGCAGAGACGGAAGCAGAGACGGAAGCAGAGACAGAGGCAGAGAGAGAAGAGGATACTGAGGCTGAAGGCAGAGAATCTCTCTCTCTGCCTCTGACTCTCTCTTTGCCTCTGTCTCTGCCTCTGTCTCTCTCTCTGCCTCTGCCTCTGTCTCTGCCTCTTTCTCTCTCTCTGCCTCTCTCTCTGCCTCTGTCTTTGCCTCTGCCTCTGTCTCTGCCTCTCTCTCTGCCTCTGCCTCTGCCTCTGTCTCTGCCTCTGCCTCTCTCTCTGCCTCTGTCTCTGCCTCTGTCTCTGCCTTTGCCTCTCTCTCTGCCTCTGTCTCTGCCTCTGTCTCTGCCTCTGCCTCTCTCTCTGCCTCTGTCTCTGCCTCTGCCTCTCTCTCTGCCTCTGTCTCTGCCTCTGCCTCTGCCTCTCTCTCTGCCTCTGCCTCTCTCTCTGCCTCTGCCTCTGCCTCTCTCTCTGCCTCTGCCTCTCTCTCTGCCTCTGCCTCTCTCTCTGCCTCTGCCTCTCTATCTGCCTCTGCCTCTGCCTCTCTATCTGCCTCTGTCTCTGCCTCTCTCTCTGCCTCTGCCTCTGCCTCTCTCTCTGCCTCTGCCTCTCTCTCTGCCTCTGCCTCTCTCTCTGCCTCTGCCTCTCTCTCTGCCTCTGCCTCTCTCTCTGCCTCTGCCTCTCTCTCTGCCTCTGTCTCTGCCTCTCTCTCTGCCTTTTGTCTCTGCCTCTCTCTCTGCCTCTGTCTCTGCCTCTGCCTCTCTCTCTGCCTCTGCCTCTCTCTCTGCCTCTGCCTCTCTCTCTGCCTCTGCCTCTGTCTCTGCCTCTGTCTCTGCCTCTGCCTCTGTCTCTGCCTCTGTCTCTGCCTCTGCCTCTGTCTCTGCCTCTGTCTCTGCCTCTGCCTCTGTCTCTGCCTCTTCCTCTGTCTCTGCCTCTGCCTCTGTCTCTGCCTCTGCCTCTGTCTCTGCCTCTGTCTCTGCCTCTTCCTCTGTCTCTGCCTCTGTCTCTGCCTCTGCCTCTATCTCTGCCTCTGTCTCTATCTCTGCCTCTACCTCTATCTCTGCCTCTGCCTCTATCTCTGCCTCTGTCTCTGCCTCTGTCTCTGTCTCTGCCTCTGTCTCTGCCTCTTGCTCTGTATTTGCCTCTGTCTCTGCCTCAGCCTCTGTCTCTGCCTCTGTCTCTGCCTCTGCCTCTGTCTCTGTCTCTGCTCTGTCTCTGCCTCTGCCTCTGTCTCTGCCTCTGTCTCTGCCTCTGCCTCTGCCTCTGTCTCTGCCTCTGTCTCTGCCTCTCTCTCTGCCTCTGTCTCTGCCTCTGCCTCTGTCTCCTCTGCCTCTGTCTCTGCCTCTCTCTCTGCCTCTGTCTCTGCCTCTGCCTCTGTCTCTGCCTCTGTC
>NC_066521.1:5125629-5132312 GCF_024679095.1 Eriocheir sinensis
AGAGAAAGACAGAGAGAGAGGCAGAGACGGAAGCAGAGACAGAGGCAGAGAGAGGCAGAGAGAGTGGCAGAGACAGAGGCAGAGGGAGAGGCAGAGACAGAGGTAGAAAGAGGTCAGAGACAACGGCAGAGAGAGAGAGAGAGAGAGAGAGAGAGAGGGCATAGGAAAAGGAAAAAGACGAAGAGGAGCTTCTTGTTGAATAACAGAAAATAAAAACAAAGCACAATATAAGCGGGAGGAGGGAGGGAGAGGACGAGAGAGAGGAAGTCAGAGGGAGAGAGGCAGGGAGGGGTGCAGAGAGGGGAAGGAGAAAGGCAGCAGCGAATCAGGAGATATCAACGCGTGACGTCACTGCAAGGGGTGGGGCTAGGCTCCGCGCGACAAAATCCTAACAAACTTTTGTAAATATGCGGCCGGCATCGAACCCTTGCACGCGGATTCGATAAGTTGTACATGCAAACCCCTACACCACGGAGGCACATCAGTATAAATAGGTAGAAAACATAAGCCATTATATTTATGATTAGATAGACGTACAAATCATTATCACCATCATCATCATCATTACAACTAAATGATCATGATTGGGCCTACTGTCATAAGCCTGGATAGATAGATAGAAAACTTATATCATCATAATTATTGTTAGACAGACGCACAAATCATATTTATCCCCACTGAAACACAATTGGAAGGAGAGACAGATGATGTCAAATATTTAATCAGATAAATATTAGAGCAAAGCAGTTATATGTAAACGCAAATCATTGAAATCGCCATCAAAATGCAAGATATCTTTAGTGCCTCGGAGAGCGCGAGAGAGCGGCGGGCAGACAACTCGCGCTGTTAGATTTCTGTCAATTGATGCACAAATTTTACGGGCCGATTATCGCCCGGGTAACTGTTTTACTTTTTTACTTTGTTTCTTGCGTATTTTACGATTTGAATTACCCTTCCCCTCTGTCCTCCCATTTATGTGATCTATATTCTCTCGTTCTCTTTCTCCTTCTCTCATCGTGTTCACTTTCATTTTCTCTTTCAAGGCGTCTCAGGTGTTTGGGGGCGGCTGAACAGGCAGCTTATATTGTTCACACTCCTCCTCTCTATAATGAAAGTAATAATAATGGTAATACTAATAATAAAATATAATAACAATAATAATAATAATAATAACTAATAATAATAATAATAATAATAATAATAATAATAATAATAATAATAATGATAATAATAATAATATAATAGAAACAGGAGTAATAATAGTAATATAGTTTCGTTCATGCGAGCCTGTTTGCTGGAACTTTTCGGCCCCCTTAAAACGAATCTTGGTTAAGGCTCTCGTATAAGTTGTTGGGGTTATCATGGATTGGTTTTGTGACTAGCATTAGCTTTACAAGTATTCTGCTTCATGGACGGAAAACACCAATGAAAGCCAAACTAATAATGTTGGCCCTCTTTCTTGGGTCCTCTTTCTCATTGTACCAGTCCAAGATTTCTTTTCTTTCCATCTCATTCTTCCACTTGTTCAGTTTTTCGTCTTTCACTGCTTTATCTATTAATTTTCCACTTTCTTACATCCCTTGCACTCAAACCCCTCTGTTTCTTTTTGTTATTCTTTATTCAACGTCAGCTTGGAAGGTTTTCGAAAATTTGCCTTACAGATCTCTGACTTACCGTATATGACACCTGCATGCTATACTATTACAGATAATTTTTAATAGAATAGTTTGTGGTTTGCTTCATCCACGAACCGCACTGTTTTATCTTGCTCTTTATGATCCTACTTTATATAAACAAAATAGATGAACGGATATAAACTTTACCAAACACTGATTGATCAAAACGTAGATGTATAGTAATATATGGAAGAGAAACAAGAAAAGTCCAGGATTCCGAAGATTATTAACTCAATTTATTCGTGAAGTTCAAAGAGCTGTTTGTACATACGTGAAGTTGAAAGATTTGGCAAGGCTGAGTAACACCTCCACCAGGTAGCCCGTGATCACTGTTTGGTTCCCTGTGCCAAATTGACCTTCCATCCCTGAAACACACAGACGAAGAGCTGCTAAATGGAACTGTGGCTCATTAACTGATTAATTGACTGATTCATTGCTTAACTGATTTTCTTTCTTTTCTTCATTCATTTGGTGATTGATTTATGATTTTGTTTTATATTTTCCTTTTTCCTCTATTTTTCTTGATTACTTTGACTGACTGACTGTTTGGAATAAATGATTGGTGTGTGTGTGTGTGTGTGTGTGTGTGTGTGTGTGTGTGAGAGAGAGAGAGTGTGTGTGTGTGTGTGTGTGTGTGTGTGTGTGTGTGTGTGTGTGTTTGTGTTTGCGTGTGTGTGTGTGTGTGTGTGTGTGTGTGTGTGTGTGTGTGTGTGTGTGAGTGTGTGTGTGTGTGAGTGCGTGAGCGTGTGAGTGCGTGAGTGTGAGTGTAATGCGAACACGCAACGTTTGTAGCCTTCCTCCCACACTCACTGAGGAAGTGTTTAGAGCACGTGTGCCTGTCCATGAAGGAGGAGGATGAGGAGGGGCGCGAGGTGTTGGTGCGGCAGACCCGCATCTTCATCACCAGAGGGCGGTCCTGTGGGGGGAGGAGGGAGAGGAGTTAAAGCTTAAAATCGAGAAAAATTAGGAGGAAAGACATGCCCAAAATTGTATATTCCTCTCATCCTCAAGACAGTTCATTCATCGCAGTAACTTTATTCCATCATCCCTAAAAGAAGCAGTATACCAGCATTGTATCAAACAGCAGTACATTGATCTTTGTTGTGGACTATGGCGTCTGTGGGTGTGTAGCACAAGACTCACGTACAATGATGGTGACAACGTTGACTGCATGCCCCTGGAAGTCACTTGGTCCGATGCCTGGCTGGTAGAGGATGGTCAGGCCGCGTGTGGCGCTCCAAGACGCTACAGGGACCTTCAACGCTTCCCGCCCGTCCCCGAACAAGAACACTTCCTCGGCCGCCACTGTTCCGCTTTCCTGACGAAGTGGTAGATGTCTTGGCAACACTGGGAGGCGAAGTTAGCCCAAAGTATGTCACCAAAAAAGGGAGATTTATATGTACAACAACCAACCAGAGTGTATCAAAATTAAATTAAAATGCCCAGGAGACCAGAGAAAACTAATCATTCTGTAGGAGGTTCGGTACCAGTGGGAAATGGTGTTATCCAATAAAAAGTCACCGAAAAATGACGACTTATGAGTCTACACATCAAGCAGAAAGGAACAGAACAGGTGAAAGAGTTCCAGTCGTCACCCAGAGCAGACTAACCATTCTATAGGAGGCTTGGTACCAGTGGGAGGTGACGTTCTCCAAAAACACGTCACAGTTTGGAAGATCGACACCAAGGAGGATGTGCTGACCAGTCGGAATTCCCCAGCCGGACAGAGTGCCGTGCAGCTTCCCCAGGGTCGTCGCCAGGGCACTACGAGAGGTGATGTGCAGTGCTGCTGGGTGCTGGAGGGCTGTGGGCGTGCGGGAGGAGTAGGTGGTGCCTTTGACGATAGCCTGCAGGACGCTTCTCATCTTGTCAAGGTCACAGGGCATGAAGAACACACTGCGTCGGGCCAGGGCGACGGCGAGGGTGCGTTCAGTGGTCTTGTTCTTGAGACCTGGTGGTGGGGGCGTTGACAAGCCAGGATGACCAAAGGAATGGCTAATTGGATGCTTGACTGAATGAGCAACTAGTGAATAGATAAATACCTGACTGAATTCATTTATCAAATGTATGACAAACTGACTGAATGAAAGAATTACTGAATATATGACTGAAATAATGTTTAGATCAAATTTATGACAATAATTTAAAATGTATGACTGATTAAGTGGATGATTGACTGATTGACTGACCGACGCACTGACTAATGTCTGACTAAATGAATGATCCATGTACTATACTGACTGATTAAATGACACTGAGTGGCTGACTTCCTGTGTGTCAAAGGCTGATTAAATTACTGATCCATAGTCTTAAATGACTAGCTGATTGACGAAATTAATGAATGATTGCCTTAATGGTCAAGTGAATGTGATTGACTGACTGACTGACTGATTAAATGACTAATCCACACACTCGGCTGAGTAATTTGCCAAATGATTGAAGGGCTAATTCACTCACTAATTGACTGACTGATAAACTGACTGACTGAATGCTTGCCTGCCTGCCTGCCTGCCTGCCTGCCTGCCTGCCTGCCTACCTGCCTGCCTGCCTGCCTGTCTGCCTAAATGACTGACTGACTGACTGACTGACTGAGTGAATGAATTAATGACTGTACACCTGCTCCACACACCTGACTCCTCCGTGACACACAGGTACACCTCCGTGACGCCAATGACCTTCACGAACTGAGCCACGAACACACCCATGTTGTTCAGGTCACGCTGGGAGGGGGGAGGCGACGGGGCTTCCTCCTCTCCCTTCAGGCTTGACCAACACTCTGAGGATAAATCTTGACCTCGTGTAGGCAAGGGCAGGGCGAGTAAGACCACCACCACAACCACTGCCATCACCGCCATCTTCGCCCTCTCCACCGTCTCCCTCATTCTTGTTATTCCTGCTACATCCACGCCTCTCTCTCTCTCACTCCTTGACCTTGACCTCAGCCGCTGTTTGAAAGAGGAGATTTTGTATTAAGGAATTTTCTTTAAAGGGAAACAAATATGGAAAACTTCAAACATGTAATGTACCTTCAGACTGTCAGTTTGTCCATCTACTATTTGTCTTTCCGTTTGTGTCCACTCAGGATTGTCTCTTACAGAAACACCCCGATGAGCAGTGTCGGATTCTGAATAGCGTGCCACATGCCCGTATAGCTGGAGTTGGAATTGACGAACTCTGCGGGTATTATTATGTCTAATGAGTCTCACAGAGTAGTGGCCGGTTTGACATAAGTCATTCCAGCGATATCCCGTGATTCTGGGTAGACATTTATTAATGTAGCGAATGCTACTTCAGGCAGTCTAATTTCTTAGTTCAGGGAAGGAAGAATTAAACACTGCTATGGTCTGACAGCAACTGATTTATTAGTGAGAGACACAGCTATTTTTATTATAGGGCGCTACAGGATCAAGCACAGTTCCACAGCCAATCAGCTACCAGCGTGGCTGCCACTCCGCGCCTCGTGAGTATTCGCTGTCCGCCGTCTTGGATCTAGCGCTTAGACACCCGTCCCGCGCCTCGTGATTGGGTTTGTAGCGAAGCCCGCTACAATACTACCCCCTCAGCGAAAACGTCCCGTTGCGCGTGAGAGGGGACGGCCCGCCCTGGAGAGTCGTACAGGAGGGGGGTCGTCGTCTCGAAGGTATGCTGGCTTGAGTCGGTCGATGGAGACCCAGTCGTCGCTGCCCTTTAAACGTAGTAGGAGAGTTTTCTTCTTTCTTTCGATGACTTCGTAGGGGCCAGAGTAGGTGGGGGTGAGGGGTGGTGTGTGGGCGTCGGTGCGAAGAAAGACATCTCGGGGGACGTATCGGTGATCTGGCGTTTTGTATGTTTGCTTGCACGGGGCGAGTTTCCTGACCATGCTCCTGAGGCGGTTGATGTCGTTGCTCGTAGGGGCGTCAGGGAAGAATTCGCCGGGTACAACGAGGGGGTCGCCGAAGACCATCTCGGCCTGGGAGATGTCGAGGCCCTCCTTTCGGGTAGGCCGAAGGCCGAGGTGGATCCAGGGAAACTGTGAGGACCATGTTGAGCTGTCACATCGTGACATTAGGGCCGCCTTGAAGGTCCTGTGAAATCGCTCCACCATGCCGTTAGCTTCCGGGTTGTAGGCTGTAGTGTGGTGGACTGCTGCTGTGCCCAACAGCTGTCCCAAGGACGTCCATAACTGCGACGTGAAGGTGGTGCCGCGGTCGGACGTGATGTGCTCTGGAATGCCATATCTGGCGATCCATCCGTAAAGCACGGCCGCGGTGCAGGAGGCTGAAGTGGCGTCGGACATTGGGACGGCTTCAGGCCATCTGGTAGAGCGGTCTACGACGGTGAAAAGATAACGGTGGCCTGTTAACTGAGGAAGGGGACCCACTACGTCCACGTGGATGTAGGCGAACCGTCTCTGAGGTTGGTGAAAGGATCCGGGGCCCGTCTTTTGAACTTTGGATTGCTGGCAGGAAGAGTAGGATCGAACCCAGTTCCCCGCGTCGCGGGAGATGCCGTGCCACACGAACTTTTGTGTTAGCAGTAGTCGTGTTGTCGCTCGTCGTGAAGGATGTGACAAGTCGTGGACGAGGTCGAAAACGTGACGGCGAAGTGATGCTGGTATCCATGGGCGTGGTCGCCCGGTGCTGACGTCGCAGAGGATGGTGATGCCGGGATCACCCAGGGGAACGTCCTTCCACTTTAGGGCTGTGAGTGATGTTCTCGCTGCTGTCGTCTCGGGGTCCATTTGCTGCTCCTTGGCAAGGAGGCTGTAGTCGAATCCCAGTTGAACTGCATCTATCTCGACTCTGGAGAGGGCGTCAGCTACGGGGTTCTTCCTGCCTGGGAGGTGTCTGAAGGTGCAGTTGAACTCGGAGATGGCCGAGAGGTGCCGGCGCTGTCGTGAAGACCAGGCATCAGTCTGTCTAGTAAAGGCGTGAACCAAGGGCATGTGGTCGGTCTGGATGGTGAAGGTTGCATGCTCCAGGAAGTGGTGGAAATGGCGGACGGCTTGGTGGACGGGGGGAAGTTATC